>NC_142034.1:75456588-75619982 GCF_982192425.1 Myodes glareolus | reverse complement strand
TCAGCCAACAACTCTGGGACCTTGAGGGTGGCTTCCCTTGTTCAAGAGCTGCCCACAAATTAAATAACCTTGTTCCCACCTCTGTACTGGATTGGACAGGGGTCTAACGATTGTGCTGGGTTCTACCAAAGTGGTATGTAGCCTCAAGTTACACTGGGAAGAGGGAACACAGAAGCAAGGAACCCTTGAGGAAGCCTTGGTTACCCTAAAGGATGGAAATGAAGCCTATCTCTGCTTGGCCAAGCTCGGTCCTGGATGATCTGCTGAATGAGGCTCTGTCCTAAAATGCCTTTTAGATACCCAGTCTTCTTTCCAAAGTGTCTTTTTTATTGTGGACCATTCTGAGTAGATTTTTCTCCAGTTTTCTCTTGGTCTGTTTTGGAACAAAGAGATGATCCAAGGCAATAGAAACATTTTTCAAGGTGCTGGGGGATTAATCCTGGACTCGAATCAAAACAGTCCATGGAACTTTTAAGATACACATCTCTTACACGGAACAGCTTAGTTCTAGCAAAACATTGATTCAATGTTAGTTTGCCTATAAATTTTTAACTATTCATCCAAATCAACTTGAGAATTTTTAAAGGAACTGTGTAAATTTGTATTTTAAAGGTTCATTAACTTTAAAAGGGAGGTAGATGTGGGGGAAGAAACCTTGAACTTCTAGATGCTATCAAAGCCATAATGGTGAAAACAAGGAGTGGGGAGTGAGCCCAGGGACAATTGCTTCCACACTGAAGGGATGCTCAAGCTGAAACCTTGCCTCCATGGGAGAATTATGGCTGGTATACTAAATGGCATTGGGAAGACCTATTCAGTGCACCCAGACAGATCAGAACATTATCATCATGTCACATCCAGTGTGGGGATTTCTGTAGGACTGAATAATGACCGATACATGAAACATATTATTGCACTTTGGATCTGAAATGTTCCGAAATGGCCCCAAGTTAAAGGTTTAGTCCAAGCTCTGCGCTACATGGAACCTGAGTTTCTGGTCTCTCCTGGTTCTCTTTTTTGCTTTCTGCCTACCATGAAGCAAACAGCTTTCTCTACCACATATTCCTTACTTCCTGCTGCCTTGCCACTGGCCCAGGTGACCTTGGATTAATTCTGAATCTGTGACCCCAAGAAAACCTTTGTTCACTGAAAGTTTACTGTTTCAGGTATTATGTGACACTAACAGAAGGCTGAGAAATACAGTATAAATTAATAAAAGAAATGATAAGACAATATACATTGTGGTATCCTTAACAAAAATCTTCAACTTCAGAAGTAGAAGCCATAGGTAAAAGTTTGATTAATTAAACTTTGTGGAAAGTAATGAGCTCTCTTCACTAAGGGGAACATGGACAAGACTAACAGCAAATGACACAATAGCAAAAAGGAATCCATATTGTTTAATGTCAATAATAATATATGTATATATCAACAAGGATATATACATAGCCATTACAAAATATATCAATAAGGATATGTGTGTGTGCATGTGTGTGTGTGTGTGTGTGTGTGTGTGTGTGTGTGTGTGTTCAAAGTCAGCATCTAGAGAGGAGCCAATAATAAAGGAATGAGAAAGTATTTATCCTCATGGGCCAGCAAACCTAGAGAGCTGGATCACACATGGTGCAAGTGGACAGAGCCTCACCATGGCCGATTGCAGGAGTATGACTCTCTGGGAAACCTTTGTCTAACTGACGGCCTAATCTCCCTTTCTGGTTGCACCTCCTAGAGAAAAAGGGTGACAAGACAGTACACTTCAGGCTTATTCAGTGTGGTTTGCAGTGGTGGACAGTGAGAAATAACAAGAAGAAATGGACCCAACGCAATATAAAGTGGATATTTAAACAGTGATGCATGTATAAAGCAAGAGACAGGCAGTGTAAAACTATGGATGATGTTTACACAAGACTAAAAAACACGTGACAGAGTGGAAATTCAGATCTGCAAGAATATATATAAAATAAAATATTTTTCAGACTGGTGGTCTTATGGAGGAAATATAGGTCCTTATGGTATTGTTAGGTTCCAAGAAATTCCTTTCCCCAAAGTCTAGCATTTAGACAAAAGCCACCATTGGACTAAAGAAGATAGTTCCTGCCTGCTAAAAGGATAGTTCCTAGCGAAAGTGGCCTATGGCTCATGCATTTGCCTATGACTGTGGTGCCTATTACTACATCAAGGTCTATGGTGGCCCCTAGGCTCCCTCAGTCTCAGCTGGTTGGTATACCCTGCCCCCTACCCTAAACCTCTCCAGTGCCTGAGCCTTGCTTCCCCTCCCCCAGCTTCTCTAATTTCTATATAGCTTAGCCATTTTGGCTACACATTCTCTTGATTCCCTTCTTAGTTATGCTCTTGGTGCCACTCCTGGATCTCTCTTCTTCCCTCTCTCTTCTCTTTCTCTCTCACTCTACCCACCCTACCCTGAATGGGCCAGTTCAGTCTGCTCTTCCAGATGCCTTTGGCTGTACTCTCCCTCATATCTACAATAGAACCCTGTTCCTCAACCATACCTAGGAGTGGCCATGTCCTCATTTTCATTCAGGTGTGAAGAGGTGTATTTACATATATAATAGCATGTCTACTTTAAACCCACAGGCAGTTTGAGGGTGAGCATCAAAAATTCAGGTGATTGTGCTGTGTAACCAGGATTGGAAGTAATGTTTTCCCAAATGTAGCCTCCGGACAATAAATATAACATATAATATAAATTATATGGATAATTTTTATATAATATAAAATAAATAAATTTATATAAATAATATATAGATAAATACATATTTTATAGAAACATATAAATTATACCTAAATGAATATATAATTATAATAATGTAAATAATATAATAGTGAAACCTGGGTCTGACCTCTACCAAGTAATATACATAGAGCATGTGAATCCTAGGAGAGAAGGTGGAAGCACCAGAGAAACTATGATGCTGCCATGAACAGAGAGGAGCTGAAATGATAACTTGACTTATATTTTTTCATGTGTTTGTTTTGTTTTACAATGGTGTGTAAATCATTTACAGTCATTATAAACCATACTTGGAACTTTAATCTTTTCTCAATCTGGTGGAGATGCTGGGAAGCCACAGGGAGTCACCGCCCCAGACAATCACGTGATCAGAAGGTACCTGTCCAACACCCCAGCACTGGGCTGCTCATCAGTAATATTTGGTAGATGTATCAATGAATTTCTAACTTAGAACATTTTCAATGTACAATTCACAGTATGTTTTCAATTTACTTGCAAATTCACTTGTAAATGGAAAATGTCCTAAGTTGGAAGTACGTTTAGAGGGATGTGATTCAAACATGCTAAGTCAGGGAGCCTAGTGAGATGCAGTAGGAGAGAACGGGGCTTTACTCACCAGCCTGGCCTTCGGACCTTCTCCAGTCTAAAGGAGCAAAGGAAAAGGAGAATTGGAAAGTCAGGATGCCACGTCACATTTGTGTCACAGTTGCCTAATCCTCCCTTCTCTCACCACCCACACAGTCAGGGTCATTCCACCCAGGGTGTCATACATGGGCAGGCAGGTACAAAGACAGGACAGGAAGTAATAGTTCTGGGGTGGAGGGAACTTACCAAGCTCTGTCTGAAGTCTCTCTGCAAGCAAAACAGAGAGAAACATCAACCTTCTAATGCAAAGACTAAGGAACCTTGGTGTGGGAAGTCCTTCTGTATGTGTCTTGCCTTTCTTAGTTAAAGAATAAAGAAGCTAATTAGGCCTATGACCGAGTAGAATAGAGCAAGGTGGGAATTTCAAGCACAGATAGAGGAGAAAAGAAGGTAGAGTCAGAAAGAGGCCATGTAGCTGCCGAAGGAGACAGATGTTCTGGAATCTTACTGGTAAACCACGAGCTTCAGGGTAAAATATAAAATAATAGGAATGGGTTAATTTAAGATGTAAGAGTTAGTCAATAAGAAGCCTAAGCTATTGGCCAAGTAGTGCTGTAATTAATACAGTTTCTGTGTGATTTTTCAGGTCAGGGTGACCATGAACAAATGAGCAGGCTCTGCCTACAGATCCTTAATCTGAAACTACTTCTGACTGCAACTCTCTTCTTGATGCCACATTGCCCAGTAGATGGAGGCTCATCCCCAGCTTCCAGAGCCTTTAGCCTGTCTTCATTTCAGAGGAAGAAATCAACAGGGAGTGGGCCAGGGAGGGAAAACAGCCTTGGTTATAAATGTTTTTCCCCCAAGGCTCTGATCTAGTTGGAGAGGGGAATTTATTCTTTCTGAAATCACAAGATTTAAATGGTATAGTGGGGAGAAGTGGGGGTGGGGAGGCAGAGCACATGATTAAGACCAGGACCGGGCACAGCCTATGTCATTTGGGGGTCATTTGCTGAATACTTCGTTTAATACTTCATTTAAAAACAGAAAGGGCAATTATTTCTCCTGCCTAGATGGAAAGGATCCAATTCTGTCTCTATAACACAGTCCTCTGGTCTCTCCATCCTTTGGATTCTTTGGAAAACAATCAATATACTAATTTAGATTGTGATGTTGAGTCACTGAAGTGGTTTTGCTTGAAATTGAATTTCAAGGATTGAATAGGCAACAATTCAGGACTCTCTATCAGTTTTATCTGGAGTTTTGACAGAAGACAAATTTTGGTTCTCTGGATCTTCAATCTAATTATGGGGGCCTTAGATGTGGGATCACTAACTTCCTTTGCTTTTTTGAGATAGGGTCTCTTTCTGCAGCATGGCCTGAAAGCTACCAACCCTCTTGGGTCTGCCTCACTAGTGGAATACTGGGATCACCAGCCTTTACCAAGGAGCTCAGGTTCCTCAGCTTCCTTTGTACGGCCTTCAGCTATACCACACCCCTCCATGGTTTGATGTTGGTGTGTTCTGATGAGAGGAAAAGTAATTTACCAGAGTATTCCCATTTTCATGCAAGTTCAAGGGTCTTTCTTCACAGTGGCATTTGGGTTAAAAAGATGGATCCCAGGAACATGAACTGGAGGGAATAAAGACTCCAGCAGGGTCTCTTCAGAGGTTCTCCTGTTGAATGAACCCTGAAGTGGGGCACCCACAGGCACTGCATCTCAGTCTGATCGAAGAAGAGGTACACAAAGCCAGATCGAGAACCAAATGGGTGTCCTCCTTCTCTTCCTCAAAGGAGCCTAGCGCTTTGAATGCCCATTTCTGCTCCAGAGGTGGCCAGCTAAACTCACTTGTTCCGCAGCCTGCCCTGTGGTGAGGAACCCGGGACTTACCCAACCGTGCAATCAGTCTTCCTGAAGACAAAAGAGAAGAAGGATGCTCTCAGAGTGGGGAACGACTAGACAGGGCAGATTATGAGTATGGGTACCTCGCTCCCCTAAGGTGTGCAGATTCAGCCCTATGCATCCGGAAGTTCATTTGGGTGCCTGGACACTGTCAATCCGAGCAAACCCTGTCCTTCCCTCTCTACCCTTCTCCTAGGTGCCCCGTCTAGGACTGAGGTCTCGCTTGGAAACCCAACAGGTCCCTGGACCCTGCCCTGGGGTGTGGGAAGAGAGCACCTCTGCTGGTTTACCTCTGTCCTTTTCTTCCTGCTTCCTCAGCTTTTCTGAAAGAAAGAATGAATGGGAAAAGCTTAGTGGCCTTGCCCGAAGCTGGCTGTCATTCCAGTCTGGGTTGCCTTCTGCTGCTGTGTTCCTCCATGCCTCCCTACACCCCACCCGTTTCCTATGGAGAGACTAGCAGTTAGACTCCCTGGTAGGCAGACAGGGAGAGGGATCATGGCTAGGTATTTAAGGTGGCAAATTTCCAAGATGACCAGCTTCTTCCTCAACCTCCTGACTTGAGACAAAAGCCCAGCAGCTTCTGCTTCCCACCAGCAGGCCTGCTGATGAACTGGCTCAACTAGGTCTAATCAGGACACCACATTTGCCAACCAATCAAGCATCCTATCTATCCTCAAACAGACCAACCCTAAAGTAGGGGAGGAAGACTCTTCAGTGGCTTTAAAACCCTGGCCCTCCGGAAGAGATCGGATTTTTTCGACTTTTCGGGTTCCCCCTCTCTGTCCCCTGGCTACCAGCTCACTGCCGCCCTCCTTGCCCCTTAGCTTCGCAGAGGGTCTTTTTCTCTGTCCGTTGTATGTGTGTGTGTTTCCTCAACCCCAATAAACGCCCTTTTCAGCTGTCGATTCTGTCTGCGGGGCTTGAGATTTCTCTGCTGCAGATTCCCACCCCCACCCCCACCCCGTCTTTTAGTTCTTTAACTGGCAGAGAAAACAGACCCGGTCCAGACCACTAGACTGCATCGCTATGGAGCAAATCCAGCTCCAGGGCCTGAGTCATACCTTGGGAGCACCGCTTCTTGTAAAAGTACTGCAGCGCCAGGATGGTGAGCACAGCCAGGCTGAGTGGGAGGGCCGCCAGGGTTCCCAGGAACGCTTTCTTCCAGGGGGACGTTCTGGGTAGGAATACATCTGGAAGACATTGTCTCATGGGGTTTGTTGTCTCGACTTAGGCGCTGATAGCCACTGAAACAAGACTGTCTTGGACCTCACATCCCGGAAAGCCTTGAGGGACCTTAGGGTGGCCAGTTACACCTTCCGTGCGAGCCCCTGTAGCCAGGCATGAACTAGACATGAGGGTAGTTGAGCGACCTGCACTCCAGGTAGGATCTCGTGCAATGGCAGGACTCGGACTGGTGTGAGCATAGGCAGGGAGAAGGAAACACTGTGAACTGAAGGTGAGTGACAGGTCCTGGCATACCCTTTTCCTCTTATAACCGAGTGATCGCTTCTTCCGGCTCTGATGCTACCCTTGAATGAATTCAAAGTGTTTTGGTGTTGTTTTTGAAAACCAGTGAGCTGTTCTACCTGGTTGGAGAATCCACAGGTTGTCACCTGCTTCCTGACGTTTATCCCAGTTCTCACGGCACTGGAAGAATTTCCTACAAAGCCAAGAGTTGTTTAACCACAGCCACTTCCCAAGCAATCCCCAAGGGTAGGATGCGGCTTGTGGCTTGCTGCAGGCCAGGGCAGCTCCAAGAGTGCCCGGAAGATGAGGGGATGAGGGCAAAACTGGAGCGTGACCCTGAAGAAACAGCTGTGTCGGTTTAATAAGGTTTGTGTCTGTGTGATCTAATTATTCAGAGGTAACGCATTATCACAGAAGGGTGTTTCTTTAAAAGTATATTTTTAACCTCTACATATGGTAAATTGAGCCTGAGATCACAGTGGTTAAGAGCCGTGGTGGCTCTTCTGGGGTCTCATGTGAGAGAGACAGGCTTTGTACCAAGGAGCTAAATCCTAGCCCTCATCCTAACCACACCTATGTGCACATCAGTGTCCGTTTCTAACACGTTTTCATTGTCCCATGCTGTCCACCGAACACTGACCCCTTAACCTCTAGGCGTTTCACAACCTCTACTTCACTCTCTGTCTAGATGAACTTGACTGTTCTGGGTACCTTATGTGTTATGCCCAAGTGAATCATCCCCGAAAAAGAAACTCCACGGAACCAACTGATTCCAATGTAAAGTACAAGAGGGTTTTTAATATTCCAACTCGAGTTTGAACTACACCTCCAGCAGTAGGGGAGGGAAGGGCAGCCCCAGCCCAGGGAGGGGGAAAACTTTTAAAGGGGAAATGCCCTGATCAGGGGAGTTCGTGTCCTGTCATCTTGGGATTGTGTAAGGAGGGCATAGGGTAAGGTAGTTTCTGAAACTATTGGTCAGTTTTGGGGTGCAAAAGCCCTAAAAAGAGCCATTAATAACTGACAGGTATCTTCAAAGATAGATTCCTCCTAGGAACATCTGGACCTCAATAACGTTTTTGTTTTTGTGTTTTGAGACAGGGTTTCTCTGTCCTGGAACTAGCTCTTGAAGGCCAGGCTGGCCTCGAACTCACAGAAACCCACCTGCCTCTGCCTTCTGAGTGCTGGGATTAAAGGTGCGCACCATGACCACCTGCCTGAACCTCGTTAAATTTTATGACCCTGCTCCTTAGTTCCTTAAGTGGCTATTTTCAGGATATCCTTTAAAATTCTGCTATCACAACATATTTCTGGGGCTAAGATCGGCCACTACCCACTATGTGACTTAAGATGAAGCCCCTTCTTTAAAAGAAGTTTGTGAAGAAAGGTTCTCACGTATGTAAGTAAAATCACATAGTATTTTTCCTTTTGAGCCTGGTTTGTTTTGCTTAGCATTTGTAGTCTTTTTTTTTTTAAATGTTAGTTTTCTAGAACTTTATTTTCATGGTCTTGTATGAAGGGGTTGGCCACACTAGATTTATCCTTACCATACAGCTTTCCCTCCCAATCTGCCGTCTCCCTGACTTGGTAGCTAGACCTAGACCCTAGGCCCTCTGTTCCAGCCCCTTTGGTCTCTCCACCTGATATCCATTAAGAGCAGTGAACTTGTGCAAGTATGTACAGATCTAAAGGTCTATATATGTAACCTTAATAATAAGCTATAAATGGTATGAATTTAGATATATATTTATATATGGATCTAAAAAAAACAAAGGAAGGAAATCCAAACTTTTCCTGATATTAAAAGAAATTAGTAGCTCTAAGTTTCCCTTTAGAATTTTTTTTTCAAATTCCTTATTCCTCTGAGAAGCAAGTAAGTCTATTTGAAAGCTAAACAACTTCACCAGCTTTATAATCTAGGACTGTTGTTCTTCAGGACTTTCTATTTGACAGGCAAACATCAAGGACAAGGCACCCAAATCCTTTCATGCTCCGGGAATTTAAATTTAGGGTCCAGCTCCAGGTTGTAGCTTCATGCTTGCCTTAGAGATGGGTGTACTTTACTTTCCCTTTGGATAAAGACAGCTAACACAGACTTCCCCCACCACCCAGTTACCAGGGGACTTTAGAATGATCTGTGCATGACAAATAATGTTGCCAAGTCCACCTGCTTAAGGGCTTGTTACAATTTGTCATGAGATCATGCATGCAGTAGGTTGTATCTGCCTGATACAAAGGAAGACGGTGTTTTCTAACTATTGATTTAGATTTACAGGAAAAAAAAATAACCCGTAGGTTAGATTGGTTTTCAAGGCTTAAGACAATATAGGGCTGGAAAGATGTGTCAGCAGTTAAGAGAACCTGCTGCTCTTCTAGAAGACCTATATCTGGTTCTCAGACCCCACATGAATGCTAACAACCATTCGTAACCCCCAATTTCAGGGGATCTTATGACCTTTCCTGGCCTCTGAGGGCACTAAGCACGCAATTGTCACACAGACATACATGCAAGTCAACAGCCACACACAGAAAATAAAATAAAATTTAACACAGTGGGGAGCTGGAGAGATGGCTCAGTGGTTAAGAGCATTGCCTGCTCTTCCAAAGGTGCTGAGTTCAATTCCCAGCAACCACATGGTGGCTCACAACCATCTGTAATGAGGTCTGGTGCCCTCTTCTGGCCTACAGACATACACACAGACAGAATATTGTATACATAATAAATAAGCAATTAAATAAATAAATGAATATTTTTTAAAAGTTAACACAGTGGACTTTGAAACCAAGCAATGGATGAAATTTCAACTCTTTGCCTGAACATCTGCTCACCCGAGTCACCTTTTTATAACCCAGAGCTACATGACACCACCCCCAGGTGCCTTCCTCTGCTTCTTGGGTCTCTCTAGCACTCCCACCTTCTACAGCTTGCTCTTAGTCACTCATTTTATCATCTGAATCCCTCCTGGGATGGGAGCCAGGGCGTCGGGATTTGGGGTTCTACAAACAGTGACTTGAGGGATGATGTTAGGAACAAATGAGTTCCCATGATGATCTGTAAGGAGTCTTACGAGTTTGTCGCATGACCTTTGGTATAGAAATACTGCTTCTCGGGATTCCTCACTTACTGCTTGGCTGTCAACTGCACTCTCAGAGTTACTCTTAGCCAAGTAGATTCAAAGCCAAACTATCCTGTACCCAGCCAGGCCTCAGAATCCTAGGCCAACCAACGTGGAGCTTTTGATGGTCAGAAAGCTGCGTGTGAGCCGGTGCCTACCGACCTGCAATCCAGAGTACAAACTCTTTCTTCTGGGCTAGCAAGGGGTTCTGGACTGAGCAAGACACGTTGCTATGAGCCCCTCCTTGGACGGTCACAGATGTGTTCAGACTGAACAGGCCCTGGGCATTCTGAATGATGGCTTCAGACTCTGGAGGAAGGCAATGCCCCTGGTGGTCTCTCCACTGAACCTTGGGCTTGGGGTACCAGCCACTGGAACTGCAGCGCAGCCGAATGCCTCCTTCGTTGAAGCCCTCAAGGGAGATGAGTGGGTCTGAGCCCAACCCTGCGAAAGCAGGAGTGGGAAGATCAGGCTTACTTCTAGAAACTCTGCATACAGTCCACGCCACTGCTCACCATCTGAGGTCAAAATAATGACGTCAGGAATTATGACTACTCTTCTTATCACGTTTGTGAGCGCACAGCCCTCCAGCTATGAACTGCCAAAGAACAGTTTAGATTAGGCAGGGATATGAGGAAATATTCAGAGGAAGGCTATATGTATTTAGCTATAATGTGCAATAAATGACCCCACTACAATGAAGAATCATCTCGCCCAGAATTCCAGTAGACTATCCTCTGTTAATTCTCACTAAATCTCAAACGCCTATGACATATGCAATTCTTTTCCAGTCAAAAAGAGCTGGCTCTGTTATCTATATAGCTATCATTTGTCATTTAAGTATCAATTTATGTGCTAAGAGTCAAATCCAGTTCTTATTCATCTGTATAAACATCCTCTCACTGACCTGTATCCCAAGTCATATATTTTAAAACTTGCAAAATATCAGTATGTGTGTGTGTGTGTGTACAATACATCTTGAGTCCGTTTTTGTTGGTAGTATGTATACTCTAAGGCTGACCACCCTGCATGTATGTAACAATAATCTCCAAAGAAAAAAAGAATATCAACTTGAGAGTTGGGGGTATGGAAGGGGTTTGAGAGAGAGACTCTGGAAAGGGTTGGAGAGAAAAAAGAAGGGGGAATAGTGATACAATTCTATTTCAACCAAAAAGATATTGGAATATTAATGTCTAAATACTAATGATAAGTAAAATACATATCAGGAAAGCCCTAGGCTTTTCTCCACTCATTTTTATTCCTTAAATTCTTACTACTTAGATCGCCAAATCTATTAGCTTCTAGTTTGTGTTTCTTACGTTTCTTTCTCTGCTCATCAGATTTCTTTAGTGTTTTCCCATCTTCCTAATGGATTCTAGGAATCCCTACACATCTGCTCATTGAGCTCCTTGTCTTCCGAGCTTCAGAATGTGGATAGTGGTGACGGAGCACTTTCAGCACCTATGCTCTGGCATGCAGGAAGCTTCAGGGCTCAAGAAAATCTAAGTAATACTGCACAAGCTAATCTTGCACAAATGCCTGTTATACCTTGGTGTCACTTTGCGTCACCTTGTCCTTAGGAGCTAAAATTATCCATTCAGCTGTTTTGAAGTCATTCAATTTTCAATATTTTTTATGAACTTTTCTCCCTTTTATTTGCTGCCTATAGATTTTATAGGATTTCTTTCCTCTTTTTTTAACTTCTAAAAAAATCTTTTTTCTTTCTTTCCTGGTACTGGGGATTGAACCATGGCCTCGTGCATGCTAGGCACTGGATGGACTTCTGAAATATCTCTTCAATCCCCACCCGATGTTTTAACATAGTGTGTGGGTTTGTTCTCAATCTGAGATTTCCTCCCACGCGGTTCTGTCTCCTCGGTGTGTAAGGCAGCTCTATCCAATCCGATCCTTTCCTCCATCTCCTGCTCCTGGCTAACTCCGGAACATACCTGCTACTTCCAGCTCCCACATAGCTTCTCCAGAGAAGTCGTGGGAAAGAAAGCGACACCCATATTGGCCTTCATCAGAGGGAGTCACGCTGAGGATATGCAGGGTCACGCTGCCATCTATGATGTCATTTGCTTCGAATATGGTCCTGTTGCGGAACTCTGGCATCTGCGGGTCGGAGAGCCCCTGCTGTTTCTGGTACAGGTACACCACGTTTGAGACCTGGGTCCGGAACCAGCGGATCTCCATGTGCTCTGCATCCTGGTACGGCGACAAGTGGCACTGGAACTCAACCGTTTCCCCGACAAGGGCCAACATGGACTCTCCAGGGCCCAGCACCTTGACCTCATCTAGGACAACAATTCAAAGCAACAGCCAAGATCAATCTACTTAAAACTTAAGTTTTTAAAATTCACTTCCCTTTGCAGATCAGAAATCTACAGCAAACTATTCAAATGACAACGATGAGTTGCTCTCCAAGGACAACCCGTGTGGTTTCCTGGAGAAGAAATTGTCATGCAAAAAGTCAGAGTGTAAGTTAAAATACATATATGCACACATTCCAACCAAGGACACTGTGCAGGGCTGGACTGGTTACTGGTTTGAATCAATCAAGAGTAGATGCTATTTGGGGAGCTGTGTGAATATCGTCAGGGGAGCACGCTAAATGCAATGTCAGACAAAAAATTATGCCTGTGATATAGAATAGAGAATTTGCATATGTGTGCAAGTGCGCTAAGAAAAATATCTTGGAAGGGAGAAGTCATATGGCTGATGGCGGTGATTTCTGCACAATGAGAATGGAAAGTCTTATTTTGTCCGTGTCTTAGTTAGAATTTCCTTTGCTGTGGTAACTGCCATGTCTAAAAGCAAGCTGAGGAGGAAAGGATTTATTTCATCTTACAGGCAAGCCAAAGCAGAGACTCAAGGCAAGGGCCAAGAGGCAGGAACTGAAGCAGAGGTCATGGAGGAACGCTGTCTACTGTGTTTGCTCTCCGTAGACTGCTCAGCCTATTTCTTCCATACCCCTGGAACCCCTGCCCGAGGGGGTACTGCACACAACGGGCTGGGGCTTCCCATATCAATTATTATTTTAAAATGCACAGGCTTGCATGTAGGCCTATCTTATGGAGGCATCTTCTCAAGTGCACTTCCCTCTACTCAGGAATCTCTGATTTGTGGCAAATTGACAATAAACTAGCTAGGACAGGCAGGTTCACAGTGTTCATCAATAGAATATATATGTAGAGCTTCTACAAAAACAAAATATACAGGAACATAACCTATGGGCCTGCTGTGCTCCATTGATTTGAGTATTTAAACACCCACTGAGTTATGTGGCTGAGAGACTTGTCACCACCTTTCCCTTGAACATTTCTCTTCTTCCATGGAGTTACCAAGTGGTCTCCCTGCTGTCCTTAAGTTGGTCCATTTCCTCCTTTCCAAACTCAGCTACAACTTCTTCCCCAAGCTCAAACATCCAAGATCTCCCTCCCCATCCTTCGCTTTGCCCCATAGATCATATGTCAATTTGGACAAAACCTTTTGCCTCCTGGATGACTGCTAGTCAATCCCAATCACCCTCCTACACGTTCACTCTCCAGGGTCTCTTCAGCCCGCTTTCTCACACACCTGAGGTCTCTCTGCCGTCCCCCCTTCTTTCTCTCTTCACCCATCCCAGTTCATCCTCCACCTATTTCCTTCCCAAGGAATGTGTTCTTTGCAAAGCTTTCCAGGGAAAGAGAATTGCTCTTATCTTTGCTCCTGGGAAGTGAATATGGGAAACAGGGGCTGGTGAACCACTGGAAGAGCAAGTGCTATAGCCCTTTAACAGCTGGTATGGAAGTAGAAAATGGTGAAATATAACTGCAATCCCTGCACCGGGGAGGCCGAAGTAAGGAGATGGTGAATTCCAAGCCACGCTGGGCTGTCTCAAAAGCAAAACAAAACAACAAAAACAAAAACAAATGAAAAAATAAACCAAACAAACAACAAACAAAAACTCCAAAACCTTGCATGGGAATACTTTGCATTTTAGCAATTAGTATGGTCTGCTGCTGCATTATGAGGGCCCGTTCCAAGAGGCACCTAGCAAAGATAGGGGCCGAATTTGGGTTCTCATATCCTACCTGGGTGAATTGAATATTGCTGCAGATCAAATACATTACCTGAATCTACCTCTCCCAAGCAGAGGATGAGGAGAAAATGGGTGAAGAAGATGCTGCTGCACCGAGGCACTTGCTTCAGAAACCCCACGAACACTGAAAAATCTGCCATCTGTCAGCAGTGTGGGCCACCTAGAAAGCAATGAACATGCTAGATGACATGGGCAGTGAGCCTCCGCCCAGCAGGCCTGAGATCAGCTGCTGTCTCGGTTATTTGTTGTTTTCTGATTTTGGAGTTTTCACATTAGGCCCGTGGCTTCTTTAAAACCATGACGGGACGTGAGAACTGCTTCTAATTTTACCAGGTGATGTTGTTACCATTGGGCTTGGTGGAATTCATGGAACTGTGAACGGACAGGACTGAAGGATCCCAGAGGAAGCCGGGTATTGTTTAGAGTCAGGAATGGAGCCATACATTGTGTGGGTACTCAGTGTCACCCTCCTCTGGGTTAGGGACACTCCCCCAGGGAATGGGAAATCTCAGAAGAATCCCAAATGCAGTTTTATCTCCCTTCCTCCCCACCACCAACCCTGTGTACAATTTTCTTTGCCCTGGAACATCAGGTTCGTAGAACAGAGGAACAGAGAATTGTGTTTTCGGTTTTTTTTTTTCCCAGAACAGAGTATATATCCGGTGGCTGCCTGCCAACTTTTTGGACATTCTGGGACAATTTCATCTATTCTGATCCCTTAGGTAATGCTTTCAGGGAGTTAACCAGTTGCTGTTCTCGTGTTTATAGCATGCTTAGGTCCAGCTGATAGAGGCAGACCTCTGGCAAGCCCTTCTCCCTCCTGTAGTCCAGAAGACTAAGACTCATCCCACACAGAGCTATCTCCTCTAGTTCTAAGTCCCCCTTGCGCTCTGTGTTAGCATCTAAACCTAGAAGCCAACCAATCTCATGTGGTTACCCATCTCGGAGCGCATCAAGTCTCTCCACATAGCTTCTTCATTTAGTTGTAGGATTTAAGGCAGATTTTGTAGCTGAATGAACCCCAATGTTTGTGCTTCAGCCATGGAAGGACCCAATGTCAAGGGAAAAGCTTAAGGCTTCTGTGGGTTGGCAAGATGTTGTTTAAATTGCATGTGGTGGTGCACACCTGTATCCCAGCATGCAAAGGGGTGAGACAAAGGATCATGAATGTAAAGAGAGCCCAGGCTACGTAGTCAGACCCTGTCTCAAACATAGAGATAAAGAAACACTCTATAGATAGAAGTTGCCACCTTCTCCCTCTCTGTCCACTTTCTTCTAGAAGCTGCTTATCCAATCACAACAGTTCCCCTGGGGAAGGAAAAGTCAGTGGATTTGTACTCTTTATCCCAACTCACTTTTCTACTCTGTCTTTTGTCACCCTGTTTGCAATGGCCGCTTGCATAGCATTTCCTCCTGCTGAGAGCCAGCCACACCGTCTGCAAAACCATTGGCAAAAGACGAATTCAACAGTAGGAAAGCAGTCAGAGAAGAAGGAATTGATGAGGGCTTCTAAGAGTGACCCCTGGGCTAGAAGGACCCAGACAGGTAGGAACACAATAGTGGGGTGGGGAGGGCAATGACCTGAGAAGTGAATGTGCCAGGTCCTGGGGCTTTGGAGCTCAGACTCAGGTGTGGAGGGAAGACAGAGGAGCAAGTTGGGGTCACTCCCTTTGTGTTTCCCTTTGAGGGAGGAAAGCAGATAGCCCTCTGAAGCCAACTTGTCTGTTTTGATGGTCAGAACTTAGTAAGGTCAATAGCTGTGCAACAACTAACAAGACCAGAGGTCCCGGGCAGAGAACAAAGCTCTGGAGGACAGCCTCTTGTCTGTGGCTGATAACAGAAGTGTGTATATGTCTATCTGTGGCAGCAAAGAATCCGAAGCCACACTGGCTTCATGTTGGTCCCTCATCTTGTTTCCTTCCCTTCCCTTTTGTGCCTCAGCCCTATGGACTGGACAGAGCTTAGAGCTCCAAAAGAGCAAAGCCACATGGGATGCACCACCACCCAGATAGCAGCTCACAAAGTAATGAAACCAAGGCTGTTATTTACGGGTCCAATTGGGTGAGCTCCAATGTGAGGAATCAGTCAGCTGTGTCAAGTGGTGTCATGGGTCCACTCAAGAGAGGTTGTCGGCATCAGACGGGAGCCTAGTGAGCCCTTGCTCTGGTTAGTCTAGAAAGAGAGTCTGTTCTTTCCCAAGGGGTAAGCAAGGGGGGAAGTGCGTTTCAGAACCGCTAGAGAATTCCCCGTTCTCGGTTGCCATTTCTCTGTTGTGATATACACACACGTGTTCCACTGCCAAAGCCACAGGAAAAGAGGCTGAAAATACAGGGAGCACATGTACACACAGCCTATCCCCATGCACACGCAACTCATCCATATGCCCGCAGCAATAAAACTAACATAAATGGAGCACTCATTCATCAAACACTCACCCACACCATCGGTATGACTACTTTGACCAATAAGCTCAAATTACGTGGGGGCCCCTTTGCACACAGCTATTGGGTGGTAGAGTGAAGTTTCCAGCCCAGCTGTGTGTACAGTGCCTGTTTTCTCTGATTCAGCTTCCCACCAGCTGTGTTGTGTCAGGACTGGCTTCAGCTTTCATGCGCATTAATAACCTGAAACCATAACGCTGTTAGGGGCCGCCCAGCGCAAACAGTGCTTTGCCCAGTTGCGCTGAAGAAGAGACTAGACCACAGGGTATCCAGCTTCAAAACCAATCAACTAGTGAATTCAAATTGTACTGCTTATTAAAGAAACTTAAATCAAAGTGTCCCTAAGACTTTGTCACTAGCATCTTCTCAGATGGGAGTCATGGGTACTTAGTCCTTGTTCAGGATTCAGGGGAGTCTGCTGGATAACCTTTCTTTCGTTGGAAGCCAGTGGTCTGGCGACTTCCTGAAGGGAATAGAAGAGATTTTCCTAAAGTGACTTTGTGGCAGAACACCACACCTCTCCCCACAGTTGCCTTGATGTCCCTTCCCACCTGCTCTTCAGCTAAAGGTGCCCACCCTTCCAGGAGTGCAGCTGTTCCCTAAAAGGAAACACTTTTTAGTTCCAGCCACTTGCACCAAGGTTGAAACAGGCTGCAGACTCTGACTCTGGTGGAGACATTTGGCTGGAGAAAGGAAGAGGCTAGACATATTGAATTTGGGGTGAAGATGGAGACCTTGGTGAAGGGGCCTCGGACCTAGCTAAGCTGCGCTGGTGGGGACCATAGTCTCACTGCTCTGCTGGGAGCCCCTGGGATGTCCCTTTCTGAAGACATGAAGGATAAAGGACTCCTCATGCACACTGAAGTATCAAAGCCCATCTCTCGCCTCTTCTGTTTGGCTCTGCTGCTTTTGCAAACAGCACTTGGTGTGTCTCATCTTGCTGCTACCCACATAGACTCCAGTGGGCAATGAGCCTTTGCACTTCCCTCCCCTTTCCCACTCCAGTGCCTGCTACTGCTCGTTAGCCTACACTGGTGTGATTTTAGTTGGCCCGTAAGAGAATTTCCACCCTCTTAGTCTCTAGGGCCTGAGTTGCTTTTAGAGGGGAGTCCCGAAAGAATGAACCCTTTTCATCTGCAGCGGGGAAAGAATGCATCTGAGTCTTGCCTCCTCAGAGGGGCCAGTCTGAGTGGGCATCTCTCCTAAGATACCCAAACACCTCACAAAACCAGGATCAGGCATTAAAAGCTTCTCTCTATGATATGCCTCCCCCAGGGCCTCTCTCTGTTCTCTGCTTTCTGATTCTAGAAGGTTCATACAGGTGTTGCAAAGGAGCCACTTACCTTTCAGGAAACAGCGAAAGGTCCAAGTGGCAGATGGATGCTGGTAATCTCGCCTCCCTGTAAAAGGGATGACCGTGAAGTGTTGGTCCCTGATGCTTAAGATTCTTTTGACGTGGACTGGCAGCTGAGCTCAGGAAGTGGGGTGCAGTTTATGAATGACAGAAATACTCACCCACCTTCCACCTTAGGACATAAGCCCTTGGCTCTGCCCTTTGTTATAAAAACCAGAATAGACAGAACAAAACGAGGAAGTCTCCGTCATATCCTGTCCCTGTGAGGAAAATCACAAGTTAAATTCCCATAGAAAATGTCTCTCCAGGGTCTTAGAAAGAGGCCAAAGGTACCTGAGAACTTTATCAGAACAGGCTGCATCTGCAGAGGCTGAGAGTGGAGCCCAAACTGGCCACCCAGGATTGCTGGGTGGGTCAAGCTGAACATCCAGGGAGCAGCACAATTATCCCAGGCTCTCTTCCTGGTCCCGTCGAAAGACCCAGAGACTGGACTCCAATCTCCATTAAGAGTTAGAAAATGCTTTTGTGCCCAGCTCCTACTTAACCCACCATATCCCTCCACAGGGAAACACCGGCAAGGAAGTAACCTGGGAACGTTGCCACAAGCAGACTGACAACAGCCGTGCATACACAGCTTGGAAACAGTGGGGTGTCAACATCTCCGTGGTGAAGCTGAGCTCCACGTGGAACTGAATGGAAATAGAAGAGAGGCTGGCTGGAGGTGGGAGAACCCACTCCTCTCGAGTTTGTCAGAGAAGGTCTGTCCATCCTCTTCAAGTCTCTCCAGCCATTTGTTTCAGCCCTGTCTGCACCTTCAACCCTCATCCTTGCTTTTCCAATCTCCGCTCTTTGTGTTCTTGCCTCCTAATCTCTCCACTGAGGAGGGAAGCAGCGCTGTCTTTTCCACTCACTACCCCTGCACGGGATATCCCAGCTGCCTCTTTTCTGTCCATCAGCACTCTTTCCAAAGATCCTGCTCAAAATTCCGCCTGGTGGGTGAATCTGACCTCGTCCCGTGTGCATACCTCTTCCTTCTCAGTCTTGATCATGGGATTGTGATGGGGCCACCGCGGCCGTCAGAGTAACGGTCCACAGGAGGCAAGAAGGTAGTTTGGTTCAGTACAACTAAGTAGCCCATGTTGGTTCAAACTTTGAGAGAGTTACCCTAAGCAATTTATTTTAGGCATATTTAAGCACAGCACAATTTTAGTGAAAACTTTTCTGACAATAATTAACTCAATCCCATGTGCAGAATGAGGCACAAAATAAGCTAAATAAAGATTATATGTTACTACATTGAAACCCCTTAAAAAGTATACATAAACCTGGAATAAAGATGGGTTCTATAGATTGCCAGAGAAAAACAAGCTTACAATATCGGTCTGGGGAAAGACAGCCGTGAGGGTGGGGTGGGTCTCAGTCACGCATACAGTGCAAAGGTCATCAGGCTATTACCCATGTCTGCTCACAGCCTCCTGGGCAGCTAACTGGTTATGTATTCCTTCTTTTGAGGGAACAACCCTGTGTGTTTAATACTCCAGGTTTCCCCAGTGCTCATCTGTGAGCCCAAGGACGTTTTTGCCTCCTCAATCTCCCCCCCCACACACTTTTTTTTTAAAAGGAAGAAGGACAATTGTGACGGAGGCTAAGATTGAGTGCATCGCCTGGATGGCTAGTATAAGTAATACAGTCAAGCATAACAGAATTCTAAGACTAGCCAACACTAACAGAGGACCCAGAAAAGGGAAAAGCCATCTTAACCTTGACGGCTACTCAAAGGTCACTTGAAAGATTTTGTTTATCTCTACGCAAATCACGAATTTGACCTTTGGTAGTATGAAGGAAATCTGATACATGAAAGTAACACATGACAGGAAATTGTTGACAATCAAAATTATGTTTGACCCACAAATAATCTATAGTAGCTTTATTTTGTAAAACCATGGCTCTCAATTTGCCCATCTTCTAGCTAATTTCTGCTAATATTTTCGCTATAATATTAATGATTTTACTAAACATGCATGCCAATTTTTATAAATATTTATTATTATTTATTTGTTATGAATATAATGGTCTGGCTGCATGTACTCCTGCAGGCCAGAAGAGGGCACCAGATCTCATTACAGGTGGTTGTGAGCCACCATGTGGTTGCTGGGAATTGAACTTGGGAACTATGGAAGAGAAGCCACTGCTCTTAACAGCTGAGCCATCTCTCCAGTTCGCCATTTTTTTTATTTTCTTGTTTTTACATCCTAACCAAAGTTTCCCCTCCCTCCTCTCTTCCCAGGTCTCCCTCCCCTCCCCCACATCCACTTCTCCACTGTTTCTCTTCAGATACAGTCAGGCATCCCATGGATATCAGCCAGCCATGGTATATCAAGTGCAGTGAGACCAGGAACCCCTTCTTCCACCAAGATGGGATGAGGCAATCCAACAGGGGGAATGGGTTCTAAAATCAGGCAGCAGAGTTAGAGACCCCCTGCTCTCACTGCTAGGAGTCCCATAGGAAGACCCTGTTATACAACTGTAATATATATGCAGAGGGCCTAGGTCAGTCCCATGAAGGCTCCCTGTCACATATAGGCTATTTTTGAGACCTCTCTATATTCTAGAAATCATTCTTGGGACTGGAAAAAAAAAAGCTGTCATGGATACAATCATTACAGGATCCAGTAGATGCATCACAACTTTGGGAAGAACTCTCAATTCCATTGACCGATTGCAAAGATTTATCAAACATAACGGATATAACACTGTCTGTATCCCACATAAGCCTTTATAACCCACAGGAAGGGCAGTATATGTAGCATTTTCCCAAAGGCGGTTGTTACCAGAGGAAATGGTATGGTTGGAGGTGGAATAAGAATAAAGAGGAACACAAGCACATTTAAAGCATAAATGATGTTATTTAAAAAAAACACCATTGACAGAAATATCAGGGGAAGCCCCTATGGATATGGGTGCAGGTGGACTCTAATACATATGAGTAATTCCTAAGCCATACAAAAAAACATTTAAGAGTCCATCCTCTGATGCAACAAGATTGCGCTTGTTGACTGCCATGTGCCAAGCGAAGCCAGAGGTTATTTTTCTAAACCATTAGTAACAGATAGAGTTATTCTGGGTACAATGGCATCAGTACATCAGAGACTCCTTTGTTCATCTTCATACAACTATAATTTCCATTATCAGAGCTTTCTGAAGAGTGCCTATTTGTGCCTAAATCTACATTATTGCATTTGGACTGATTAATTAGATTAGTTCAACCAAAATAGCCTCCATTCATGTGACTCAATATTTCTATAATATCTTTTTCCAGACAATTGGTCCTGAAGGGGAAAAAAAAGCAATCCTTAGCATGGCAAAACAACAATGTACTGTCTCCTATTACAGGAGTGCCTTTTATTGCCCCCATAAAAGGCATTTGGGTTCTGCACCGACAAGCAAAGAATTAACGTATAATATGATCGGTAAGCATAAGAGCACCATTTTCCTGTCAGTAGCATTGTGTCCTTGCTGTCTCCCCAAGGTCTTGACTTGATAAGTTAAAATCTTGATGTCTCCCCAGGTCACCGACTTCCTCTTCTCTTGGGTCATCTCCCTCAACGAGTTTGTCATCTACCTTCAGATGCTTCCTTTGTCCAGTGGTCCCTAGAATGTTGTCCTGTTCAGGAGCAGCAGAACAGAAGCCATCTGGAACTTCATTCATTTGGGGGGAAGTCAAAACAGTAACCCCAACCTGATCTTAAAAGAACACCGATCCTTTCTATTGGTTAGTTTCTAGATACTTTCATTTAACATATACTTTAGGATGTGTCTCCTTTAGGACAAAAATTCTTTGGGTTATCAGCAGAAGTATTGTCTTTTAAAGTGAAAAAGACTAAAGCAAGGAAGGCTAAATGCGGGGAGGGGGGGTTAGATGTATGTTAAATGTATGATTAAATGTATGTGGGGATTAAATGTATGTTAAATGTATGGTTAAATGTACGTGAAGATTTCAGTGTTTTTATATACCCTCTTTCTATTTTTAAAATTTACTGTTTAAGTATTTGATGGTGTTTTTCAACACAGTTATCCTTGTGGATTGTAAGGGATTCCAGTAACATGATTAACAGTCCATAAATTGCAACAATTCTTAAAGCGTTTTCTAGTATAAGCAGCACCAACATCAGTTTTTAGTTATGGTGGGAGTCCTAGAAAGAAAAAGGTGTATAATAAATGACAATGGCATCCTAGGTTATTCCACCCCGGTGAGTGGAAACAACAACCGTATTAGAAAAGTAGCAAGTGTTACAGGAACGTATTTTAAATGTTTGTCTAACGTGATTGGTGTTAGCGTGCCAGTATTAATTCTGCCAGCAGAGGGCAGTCGTGTGAAAGAACAAGCTGGTCTATCCTGCTTGCTCGAGGAAAAATGGTTGTTCCTGTAAGGATTTTGCATTTTGATAAAGTTCATGAGACTTTTGAATATACTGAAAATAAAGCATTAGAGGTGAGGAGGCTAAAGGACCTGGTAGATTAGAATGAGCACAAAAAGAGTTATGAAAAAATGTTGAAACTCTTGTCTCATAGACATCTGCAGGGAGAGATACAGTAGTGAAATAACATTGGTAGTGGGGTTGGGCTTAAGTTTGAAGTTTCTAAAAGAGAAACAGTTTTAGAACAATTTTCAGAGTCAGTTAAAATATTCAGTTGGCAGACAGAGACTGCTTGATCATTTCCCGGCCACCTGGACGTGAATAATCACACAGAAACTATATTAATTACAACACTGTTTGACCAATAGCTTATGCATATTTCTAGCTAATTCTTACATCTTAAATTAACCCATTTCTATTAATCTGTGAACCACCACAATGCTGTGGCCTACTGGTAAGGCTCTGGCTGGCAGCTGACGACTTTCTCCTTGGGCAGCTATATGGCAGCTCTCTGACTCCGCCTACTTTCTCTCTCTATCTCTGTTCACATTTCCCGCCTGGCTTTACTCTACTAAACCATTGGCGGAAACAGCTTCTTTAATAACCGATGGTAGTAAAACATATGCATGGCGTACAAAGCGGAATCCCACATCATTCCGTGACTGAGAAACACCTAGTAACAACTAATTGATGACGGTGAGTTCAAACTGTTGCGCTGTACAGCCAGGACTTGGCACAGCCGACTCTTGTGGAAGGCGTAGAAGTCGTGCATAAAAACACAAGTTCTTTATCTTTATGAAGATCCAGCTGTAGAAGCATTAGAAATAATTTCTATAGGATTTTTTGGATGTAATTTTAGGTATCTAAATATGATGGGGTATCATTAAAAGATTTTTTTTCTTTTCACAATTTTTTAAGTTAATTCTTTGGTAATTTCACATCATACACCCCAATCTCACTCATTTCCCAGTCCTTCCATGTCTGCCCTCTTCCCTTGTAGGGTGTCCTCACAAACGAAAATAATAATAAGTAAAGAATAATAATAGCCATGAAAACATTTCACTCCTCCATCTCTCCCCACCTCTCAATTACCTATTCCTTTGTCAAGTGGTCTTGGGAGCTGCAGTGTGCCACACAGTATACCAACCAGCTTTTCTTGCAAGTGTTTGTTGCGGTGAGTTGTTGATCTGGTTCAATGCCTTTGGCTTCTGGTACACCATCAAGACTGGACCCTCACCGAAACGTCTCTTGGATAACCTGCTGCTGCCCTGAGTCATGGAGATCCTGCGACTACGATTCTATAGAACCAGTCCCTTCACACTTTCCAGCAGCTCATAGAAGCTGTAGCTTTCCGGGTGGTCCAACTCAAAGACCTTGGCTGGTAGCTGAGTTGATCAGTCCAGACCTCCACTGGGACGACTCCTTTCAGGTGAGGGTCAGGACCAGCTCTCCTGTTGCAGCGGCCTGAGTTGAGGAGCAGTTCTCTGAGGGCTGCCGAAGGTTAAGACCAAATCTCCCATACATGCGCCATTGGGGCTAGTGCTCCCGGGGGTGGGGGACTTGAGAAGGTAGTTCTTCCACTGAGGCGTCCAGTAAGGGGCAGAACCGGTGCCCTGGCTACTGGGGCCAGCTCTCCCAAGGTCCCTGGCGGTAAAATGATCAACAGACATCAACACAGACCAGGGCTGCAGTAGGACCACGGACCCAGACAGGGCCCTCGATCGCAGCTCAGGCCCAGACATGACCATGGCCCTGAGTAGCAGCTCAGACACATTTGTATCTGTATGGTCCCAGAGACAGCATGGCCCTTGGATACCAATGTGGCCTTAGGTGGTGGCCACAGACCCTGGGCATCAGCACGGCCTTTGGTAGTAACACGGCCCACGAACTTCAACACAGATCCCAGCTGTGATAGGGCCATGGACCCAGACACGGACCTTGACTGCAGCTCAGGCCCTGACATCACCACGGCCTCAGGAGGCAGCCGGGGCCACTGATTTCAATCACTCTGATCCCAGCAGCTGCACGGACCCCTGACATCAACATGGCCTCAGGTGTTAGCCCAGACAACATCCTCAAAAAGTCTTAAAAGATCTTTGAAATAATGTTTATCTACGGCAACAGTTAATGCTACCTGCCAGTTCTTATCAGTGTGGAACAATTAATCACCCTACATTCTGCTCAGTGGACAATGATTTCCGTAGGCTCTTTACCAGTAAGACTTGCCCTTCCCGTCATCATCAAGTCTATCCTTTCTTATCAATAAGGTGTTACAGGCCCTTGGGAGAATTTACGTCATGCATAAATTTCTATACTATCTTTACCTTGTTGATATATAATTCCAGTAGAAGATGAGGAGGAAGGAAGGATAAGTAATTACTAAGGAATAAGAGGTCAAGTCTAGGAACCTCCTCTTTAGCCACAGCATTATTTAATAAGCTAATAACTCACTCTGCTGCAGATGCTATGTTTCTTATGGCATGTAACTAGAATCTCTGGAAAGCAGCTTAAGGAGCAGAGTCAAATACTTGTGATGATAGGCAGGAAAGGATGTACCTAAATTTTTTTGGCCCCAAATTCTTGTTAGTAGTTGAAGGTACATTGTTTGGGAAGTTTTAAGATGAGACGATGATGGTGAATTAGATGTTGAGTAATAATGTATCTCAAATAAATACAAGGTGGTGGTGGTGGTTGCTTTTGCGTTTCACCCAGAACTATGTTCGCATCTTACTCTTTTAGTTTGTCACCAAAGTTATGAACTCATATAAGTACGGATTAGGCAAGCAGGAGAGGAGAATGTCTTTCCCCAGATCCTGCTCAAAATTCCTGTTTCTTATGGGCAAAATTCCTCTCCAGGTGTGCAAATCTCTTCTTCCTCAGTCTTTGGCTGATCGCTTAGTTTGAACTTTCATAAATGTCTCAAGGGGGTCACGGTTGCAACTTTCTCTGAGTGACTGTTTTCTTTTCAAGCATTCTTATTCCTCATGGAGTCTAGGGATCAATGCTTCTTGGCCCTTGACATAGCCTCATAGACACCGGCACAGACTCTTGTTAACTAAGTGCCAGGGATCCCCTTGGATTAACATACAGAAGAGACTTTCCTGAAGCAGACGTGAGTTTTGCTTTGTGGTAGTTGAGTTTAATGATTTTGTTTATCCATCTCTACCAATATGGACCTAACTTTACACTTTAAAATAAACCCAATTCGGTTGTTAGATGCTATGAGTGTGTGTTCTTTTGATCTGAATTTACAAAGTTTTGACATTCTTCCACATTTTAGTTTCTGTAAGCTTTATCAAGGCATTACTTTTTCACACTGTTATTGATTATTTTGTCACTGGCATTATGTTAATCTAACAATGAATTTAACACTTTTGTTCTGCTTTCCAAAAAATTGATGTAAGAGTGTGATTGTTTCTCTCTTTAAATATTTGTTTGGTTTTGTTTGTAAAATACTATGACTTTGGTGTCTTCTATGAGGGAAGACTGGTTCAATGTCCATTGACTATGAGGCGCTTGTGAAATACTTTCCTTGACTTTTATTTACACTGTATATTTTTTTATGAAATTTTTGTTCAGCCACGTTCAAGCACACAGTTATTTCATACAGTTTGCCATTTAAATATCCACTCCATCTGTAGTTCTTTCCCCTTGCTGTACCCTGTGCAATCTAATCACTCCATTTCCCTTGGTTTTGATCTTTGGTGCTAGAGCTCATCCGTATCAATAGTAGTTTTTGTTTATTTCTTTTTCTGAGACATTGTCTTTATAGCTCAGGCTGGCCTCGATAATACTATATAGCTAAGGATTACTTTGAAAACTCTTAATCCTTTATCTGCCTCTCAACAACATCTCAACAACATCTCAACGACAGATGTGTACCACCATGACAAACATATTCATAGTGCCTTGCAATGGCAAACTTCAGCGTGTTTCTCTGCACTCCTTGTCATTTTATTTAACTCATTCTTATGGTTTCCATGCTTCTCTCTCTCTGTTTCAGCTTCTTTCAAAATAAATGTTAATATTTTAAGATATTAAAATGCTACCTACAAATATAAAAATACAATAAGGATAACATTCTTATGTATAACTACATATCCATTATCTACAGTCTTTCCATCTTTGTTTATTTTTAAGACAGGGTTTCTCTGTGCAGCCTTGGTTACCCGGAACTTACTCTGTAGAACAGGCTGGCTTTGAACTCACAGAGATCCACCTGCCTCTGCCTCCCAAGCTCTGGGATTGAAGGCATGCACCACCACCACCATCCCCTTTCCACTTCCAACATAAATTCTTATAGATATAACTTAGACACAAAAATTATATTAGCTAGTTTTCATAATCAATGGTATGATTCATTCTGTTATAATTCATTCTAAGAATTTATAAACTACCACTATGATTTTAATGATGTCCTTGTTTACTTTAGGATTTTTGTATTTTTCAAACATAGAAGATTTAAAAATCATCCTCTATTATTGCTACTTAGTCTAACTGCATGGTGATTATTGAGTACTGTCCGAATGACATCAATCCCTTAAAAAGTCTTGAAAGCCATTTCATGCAGCTGTGTCTGGTGAATGTTTATAGATGTTGTCTATGCTTCAGAACCATTTTTGAGGATCATCATTTCGATAAAGCTGCCCACTAAGTCAAGTTGATTTATTTTAATTCACATTTCCAAGTTGTAACTTAGTCTGTGCATGTAACCAGTTTTAGGAAGCATCCCACATAATTTCCTTATATTTATATCATACTTGTTTTACATGCCTTATAGGTATATCATGAGAGATCAATATTTTTTAAATTTATTCTTCTCTCATATTGCATCCTGACCTCAGTTTCCCTTCCCTCCTCTCCTCCCAGATCTCTTCCCACCCACATCCTCTTTCCCCCAGCTCTGTTCCTCCTTCTTTCCATTCAGAAAAGGATAGGCCTCCCAGGAATATCAACAAAACATAAAATGTCATCTTCTTATATTAAGGCTGAATGAGGCAAGGCAGTAGGAAGTTCCAAAAGCAAACAAAAGAGTCAGAGACAGCCCCTGCTCCCTCGTTTTGGAGTCCCACAGGAACACCAAACTACAAAACCTTAACATATATACAGAGGATGTAGGTCAGACCCACACAGGCTCTTTGGTTGTTGGTTGAATCTCTGTGAGCACCTAAGAGCCCTAGTTAGTTGATTCTGTGGACCGTTTTGCTATGGTGTCTTAACCTGTCTGGATCTTATAATCCTTCCTCACCCTCTCCTGTAGGATTTCCCGAGCTCTGCCCAATGTTTGCCTGTGGGTACCTGTATCTGCTCCCATCAGTTGCATAATGAAGTCTATCTGATAATAATTATGCTAGGCTCCAGACTACACGTATAACAAGCTATCAATAGGAATCATTTCATTGATTTTTTTTCCAGTTGTGTTTGCTTCTATCCTTGGTCTCTTGACTATACAGACTCTGGTTCCTGGCCCTCCAGGCAGTGTCTGGCATGGACTTCCTCTCATGGCACAGGTCTCAATTTGAACCGGTCATTGTTTGGCTGCTCCTACAAGTTCTGTGCCACCATTGGCCCAGCACATTTTGCAGCAGGATTAATTGCAGGTTGAAGTTTTGGGGCTGGTGTCCCAGTCACTCTACTGGAAGCCTTTCCTGATTACAGAAGATTGCCAGTTCAGATGTCCCCATTACAAGGAATCTTTCCTAAGGTCACCCTCATGGCCTCCTGGAGTTTTCATTGCATTAGGTTTTCTACATTCCACAATTCCAGTTGTCTCTCCCACTACTCTCTTCACCCTTCTACCTAATCAATCCTGTCCCCATTCCCACCTATCCCTAGTCTACCCACGAAATCTATTCTATTTCCCCTTCCCAGGGTGATCCGTGTGTTCCTCCTTGGTCCCTCCTTGTTACTTAGCCTCTCTGAGTCTGCAGATTGCAGCGTGGTTTTCTTTTTTGTTTGTTTTGTTTTGTTTTGTTTTCAGCTAATAGCCACTTATAAGAGAGTACATACCATGTTTGTCTTTTTGTATCTGGGTTACGTCACTCAGGATGAGTCTTGCTAGCTCCATCCATTTGCCTGGAGATTTCATGATTTTTTTTTTTAAAACAACTGAGTAATAAACAGTTGAGGGACGGCTGGGCTGTTTCCATTTTCTGGCTGTTAGGAATAAAGCTGCTATGAACACAGTTGAGTCCTTGTGATAGGATGAAACATCATTTGGGTATACACCCAGGAGTGGTATAACTAGATCTTAAGATAGATTGAGTCCCAATTTTCTGAGGAATCTCCATATTGATTTCCATGGTGGCTCTACAAGTTTGCACTCCCTCCAGCAGTGGAGGAGTGTTCCCCTTGCTCCACATCCTCACCATATGAGCTGCCACTTGTGTTTTTGATCTTAGTCATTCTGACAGGTGTCAGATGGAATTTCAGAGTCATTTTGATTTGAATTTCCCTCGTAGCTAAGGTTGGACATTTCTTTGAGTGCTTCTCGACCATTTAGATTCCTCTGTTGAGAATTCTCTGTTTAGATCTGTACCTCATTTTTTATTTAAATTATTTGGTTTGCTGATGTCTAGTTTCTTGTATTCTTTATGTATTTTGGATATTAGCCCTCTGTCAGGTTGGAGAAAATCTTTTTCCATTATGCTGACTGCCATTTTGTCCTGTTGACAGAAGCTTTTCAGTTTCATGAGGTCCCATTTATTCATTGTCAACCTTAGTACCTGTGCTACTGGTGTTTTGTCTCCTATGTCAATGCATTCAAAGCAATTCTCTATTTTCTATTCTATCAGGTTCAGCTGTTATGCTTTTGTGCTGAGGTCTTTGATCCACTTGGACTTGAATTTTGTGCAGCATGATAAATATGGATTTATTTACATTTTTCTTCTTGCAAACATCCAGTTGGAACAGCATCATTTGTTGAAGATACTTTCTTCTTTTTTCCGTTGTATATTTCTGGTTTCTTTCTCAAAAATCGGGTCCCATAGGTGTGTGGATTTAAGTCTGAGTCTTCAATTTGATTCCATTGATCAGTCCATCTGTTTTTATGCCAATACCATGCAGTTTTTATTACTATTGTTCTGTAATACAGCTTGAAATCAGGGATGGTGATACTGAAAACAAGGTGTGTTCTTTTCTGTTTGGGTGAAATGTTCTTTAGACATCTGTTAGGTACATTTGGTTCACAATGTCTGTTAGCTTCAGTATTTCTGTTTGGTTTTTGTCTGAATGACCTGTCCATTGGTGAGAGTAAGATGTTGAAGTCTCTCACTTAGACATCTGTTAGGTACATTTGGTTCACAATGTCTGTTAGCTTCAGTATTTCTGTTTGGTTTTTGTCTGAATGACCTGTCCATTGGTGAGAGTAGGATGTTGAAGTCTCTCACTATCATTGTGTGGGGATTGATGAATGGTTTAAGCTTTAGTAGTGTTTCCTTTGTAAATGCTGGTGCCCTTGTGTTTGGGGCATAAATGTTAAGAATTGAAAAATCATCTTGGTTGGTTTTTCCTTTGATAAGTATGAAGTGTCCTTCTCTGTCTCTTTTGGTTAACTTTGGTTTGAAGTCTATTTTGTTAGATATTAGAATGACTACAGCCCACTTGTTTCTTAGGTCTATTTATTTGGAAAATCTTTTTCCAACCCTTTAAGGAGAAGTAATGACTATATTTGATGTTGAAGTATGTTTCTTGGATGCAAAAGAAGGTTATGTCTTCTTTTCACATCCTTTCTGTTAGTCTGTGCCTTTTTAATTGGGGAATTGAGTCCGTTGATTGCTACATCCATGGCTGTCACACCAGTGTAGCAGAAATGCTGACTGAACGGACTGTTGCCGTAGGATTGGGGTCTGTGTTCCATAGAGTTGTTGCCCCAGGCTGTCCCTTGGCAATCAACTGTGGTTATGATGCCACCTGAAGTTGCTACCTGCACTGACTCGACCTCGCTGTCCTTGGCACCAATATGGCTGTCTTTTCTTTGGTTTTTTTCTATTCTCTGTGATTCTTGCATATTACCAACAGATCAGACTATTCCAGGCAGTTGCGGATACAAACAAGACTGCTGAGGACATTTTGAGCTCTGCCCCACCATTCATTAAAGCCTTAAAAGAAGTAGCCAGTTCTGGGAATTGGGGGGTCATCATTAGGATAATTCCTTGATGATGTGGAGCAAAAGGAGTTGCTCTTATCAGGATAAACCTTAGAAGCCTTCTGTAGGAAAACAGCTGCAGCAACCCCCACTAGACATTTGCCTGGGGGATACGTGCAGTTTAACAGGAGGCCTATGAAGCCTTCCTTATGGCCAGAAAAAGCCTAGGCTGATTACAACATCTGACCCTGAGAGTCGGGGAGGGAGGAGAGTTGAGATTAATGGTATAAGACGAGTTTCAGACAAGTTTGAGATCATGTCTTTAAAATTTCCTAGCAGAAAGTTTTCCCAGGAAGATAGTGGTCTTCTCCTCTCACACCCCAAGATATTCTGAGCACAAGGTCACTTAGCCCAGCCAGCCACCTGGTACAGACTGAGCAAAAGTCCTTGTACCCAAGTCAAAGCATTTTCAAAGATTCTCTTTGTAAACTGTTTTATGCTGTTCTTTTTTTGACCTGATGATGTATGCCTTTGCCAAGTTTTCTGATTGTAAAAGAATATAAATCTTACGCTGAAACAAGTAAAGTTGCAGCAGCATATTCAACCACATTGAATGTGTCTGTCTGTCACTTTCCTCGCCGATTCCTGGATTCTCCTGAGCCTTCGCCCTGATTCTCCCACAGTCTGAGTGGCTCCCCTGAACTGGTCCGTGGCAATTGATATTGAGATATATAAATGACCAATGATTGCTAATTCCTGTTATTATGCTCGTCGTGGTTGTGATTGTGTGTGTGTGTGTTTCCCTTCTTAGAATTTTGCTGGTGTGAGATTATATATTGTTTGTATTTCCATGGGTGTAAATAACCTCCTTGGATTGGAGGTTTCTTTCTAGTACTTTCTTGTGGCTGGATTTGTAGATAGATATTTTTTAAATTTGACTTTGTCATGAAATATCTTGTTTTCTCCATCTGTGGTAATTGAAAGTTTTGTTGGGTACAGAAATATGAGTTGGCATCTGTGTTCTCTTAGAGTCTGCAGGACATTTGTCCAGGAACTTCTGGCTTTGGGCATATCCATTTAGTTGTTGGGTAATGCCTATAGATCTGCCTTTATATATTACTTGGCTCTTTTTTGTAGCTTTTAGTATTCTTTCTTTGTTCTGTATGTTTAGTGTTCTGATTATTATGTGGCAAGAGGACCTTCTTTTCTGATCCATTCTATTTGGTTGTTCTGTAAGTTTCTTATACCTTTACAGGCTTACCCTTCTTTAGGTCAGGGAACTTTTCTTTTATGATTTTGTTAAAAAATATTTTCTGGGCCTTTGATCTAGGATTCTGTTTGGGAAGTAATTCTAGACACAAAAGAACAGAGTTAAGCACGGATTCTTGATAGAAATATTTTCTCAGGTGGGTTTTTTGTTTGTTTGTTTGTTTGTTTTGCTAGAGGCAAGTGCGTCTTATTTAAGAGAGGCTTCCTGACTCAGCTTTAGCTAAAAAAAACAAAAACAAAAAAAAAACTTTGCAGCCCTTTTCAGAGGCCCCACCACAACATGCTTAAACAGTGTTTATGAATAGCTGACAGCATGCTTCTTGGTGGTGGCAGGTACCTTGAAACTCCATAGAGTTGTGGCAATAAGCATGAAACATGGCTCTGGCCAGTACCTCCACCACAAGGCTACACTCTCAGAAAGCTAAGGAATGGGGTGGATCCAGCTGTCTAAGTCACAGCTTTAATCCTAGCCATATTACTTAGCAAATTAAAGACTCATGTGGTCAGAAAAGGAGAGATACACAATAAAGATTGATTCGGATTTTTTAAAAAAAAAACCTCTAAATGGTTTATAATGTGATTAAAAAATATATGTAGACATGGGAGAGAAAAGAAAAAGGATAAAATCCTTTAAAAAAGAATAAAGAAAGAAGTTGGGTGTGATGGCACACACCTTAATCCTGACACTTAGGAGGCAGAGGCAAGTGTATCTCTGTGAATTTGACAGCCTGGTCTACAGAGTGAGTTCCAGGACAGCCAAAGATACACAGAGAAACTGTGTCTCAAGAAACCAAAAATTAAAAAGAAAAAGATTTAAAAAAGAGAATCTGGATACTGTATTTTACTGTGTTGTCTTTGAATTGTTTGATGGTTGAGGAAGGAACAACAGCAGCTAAAAAACATTTGAATGTAAATGTTGCTGGATTAATCCAACATATGTACTTTGAAAATGCCTCAACTTTAAAATATATGTCAAAATGTATGTTACTTTGGAGAAAAGGTTTTGCTTTTGTTTCCACAGGAAATGAAAGGTTCTTTCCAGGTTAAGAAAAATCAGGTTTGAGCAAGGAAGACCCCCTAGAGAAATCTTCAGTTGTTGTATGGAGAGAGTCACTTGTTGGTTCCTGGCCACTTAGCCCCGAAATAATCATACAGAAACTGTATTAATTAAATCACTGCTTGGCCAATTAGTTCTACCTTTTTATTGGCTAACTCTTACATATTAATTTAACCCACTTCTATTAATCTGTGTATGGCCATGGGTCTGTGGTTTACCAGATAAAGTCCGGCATCTCCAGTGGAGTTACTTGACATCTCTCTTACTCTGCCCTCTTTCTCCTAGCATACAGCCTAGCTTTCCTTGCCTAGATCTGTTCTTCCATGCCATAGGCTCACAGCAGTTTCTTTATTCATTAACCAATAAAAGCAACACATACACAGAATGACCTCCCACACCATCTGATAGGAGCCAGTGGCCCAGATGTCTAAGTTCTGCATCCAGAACAGATTTAAGACTACTGGCTGAGATGATCAAGCCTCACAGAATATTCTAGTCAGGACTTGATCATAATTCTAAATTTTCTGGAGGTCCCCATAACATTATCAGTACCCCCAATCAGAAGGGAGTATCCTGGAAAACTATGTCCCATTCCCAAAAAAAAATGGATTATGGATGTTTGTTTAGAGTGTTGGTTACAAGTTGTTATGGATAATGGTCAGGAAAAAAGCTAAACAAAGAAGATTAGATTCAGAGTTTCTGTTTTGAAAAAAAAAAGGGTGGGAAGTGCAGTGGGACAATGGTCTTCTACCCTGTAAAGATTTGTCACTTGTACTGCTTTAATAATATGCTGATTGACCAGTAGCCATGCAGGAAGTATAGGTGGGGCAACCAGAACAAGAGAATTCTGGGAAGAGAAAAGACTGAGTCTGCAGTTGCCACAGAGGAAGCAAGATGAGAATGCCTCACTGATATAAGGTACCAAGTCAACATGGCTAACACAGACAAGAATTATGGGCTAATTTAAGATGTAAGAGTTAATAAGAAGCCTGAGCTAACAGGCCAACAGGTTTATAATTAATGTAGACTTCCGTGTGTTTCCTTGGTACTGAACAGCTGCAGGATTGGGCAGGACAGAAACCTCTGTCAACGGTGCTTTTTCTTTCTTAAATCTTCTTCAAGGCTCACAGAGTAGCAGGATGCCACCACCAACATTTCTCATGATGGAAGTCAGAGGCTTGAATCAAGTTATAGAGAGAAAACACACAGAAGGAATGACAGAGCCTTTTCTGATTGGAAGTCAACTGTGAAATACATTCTGCTGCGGAAGGTGCAAACTGCAGAAGCCATGGCTAAGCTAGCACTGAGGTGAGGATGGCTATCAAACCATGACTTCCTGCAAGTGGCATTTACACCCTGCTATGTAAAATAAATTGTTTTTAAAGATGAGTGGACAAGAATGAGAAGCATGCCGGGTGGAAGAACACACATGTAATGTCATGAGAGAGTGACTTCTATATGACCATTTGTTTTCTCTGTGACATGACCACAAAGAGAAGAGAAATTCCACGTGCTATTTCTGTGATTTCCCTAGGATCTAAGGCAGTACAAAAGTCTGACAAATATTTTCTGAGCAGATAAATTAATAAAAGAATTATCATTCACTAAGAAAATGAGTCTGTATAAGATTCATGTCTCCCTGCTCCTCTGCCTAAGTAAGAGTATAAACCCTATAAATAGCAGAAGTGCTCTGGCAAGGGGATCGGCTGAAGAAACAAGGCAGCTGAAAACTCTTCTGTCCACCTTCAGTCCAGTGGCAGAAGGTGACCGGAGTAACCTCACTCCTCATCAGGCTGACAGAAGGTGGAAAGGGTGGATTCCCCACGCTCTCCAGCTTGTCGTATTTTCTCAAATGCTGACTCTGCTTGTTATGTCTTAAAGTTAATACTTTAATTCCTGGATGGCAGCATTCTTTCTCCTGTCTCAGTGATCCCTGAGTAAAGAGAGTAAAGAGAGGATGTCTTACTGTGGACCCCATGACTGGCTGAACTGGCGCCGGTCAAGGTGAATTGGACAGATCCTAAGACTGAGTATTAGCCTCAGGGGCTCTGTCGAGATCCTGGCGCAAACCACTCAGTCCAGGGCAGCCCCTTGCTGCCGTGATAAGAATTCTCGTGCTGCTAATTCTGGAGATTGTCCTGGAGTGTTCACCACAGGCAGTGCTTGTGTCGCCTCCCTGTCCTCAAGAGCCTGTGTTTCTTAGCCACGTGGAGGCATACTGTGTCCCTCCACTGCTGTGTTCAGATGGCAGAGCAGCCTTCATTACTCAAAGTCCTTCGTCATCTTTATTTCACACCTGAGTAAAAATCTCATAGCCTGAGAATCTGGGGTATCTGGCAAAAGTGGGGACTGAGTGTGCTACATTTCTTCTGGTACCCAGACTCCTGGGTGTTGAGCTCTTACACTATCTGCAATACACACACACACACCCCTAGCTAGGCCCACTCTCAGAGCCATTGCTGCTGTGCTGGGAGCAGATTCTCTATCACTCAAGCCGTCCCCATCGCCGGGGATAGGTGCCAACATCTTCCCTCGGAGGGCCTTCACTGCCCACTATCTGGGGATAGGTGCCAACATCCTCCCTCAGAGGGCCTTCACTGCCCACTATCCGGGGATAGGTGCCAACATCCTCTCTTGGAGCGCCTTCACTGCCGGCTGTCCCCCGTGCTCCTTCACTGCCCGCTGTCCCCCGCTTCCTTCACTGCCCGCTGTCCCCCGTGCTTCTTCACTGCCCGCTGTCCCCCGTGTCCTTCCCTGCCCGCTGTCCCCCGTGTCCTTCACTGCCCGCTGTCCCCCGTTTCCTTCACTGCCCACTGTACCCCGTGCTCCTTCACTGCCCGCTGTCCCCCGTTTCCTTCACTGCCCGCTGTCTCTCGTGCTATTTCCCTGTTGCACTTCGGATGTAGTATTACAATCCCTGCACCTAAGGACCACGCTACCAGAGAATTTGTAGTCAGACTTAAACTTTCATGGCTACTCCAATATTGGCAGTAGTAAGCAGGTCAGTGTAACTAAGTAAGTAATCCATTAATAGGGCATTTTCTAGAAAATGACGTAATGTAATAAAGTATTTCAAATCAATAAGGGCATTAGTGTGTAAAAGTTAACTGATAATCAGTTATTTGGAGGGGAAGGAACTGCATATTTTAAGATAAATTCTAGAAAGATTGTTTAAATTTTATGGTTTAAAAGTACATTACCAAATACTTTTATGTTATTTTTCTTAAAAAACAAAACAAAACAAAAACAAAAACATGGAGTCTAGTTGCCCTCCCTTTGAGGGTTACTTTGCCTTACTGACTCATTCCTAAAAATTACTGTATTAGTTATTTTCCTATTGCTGTAATGAAACATCATAACCAAAGCAGCTTGCAAAAAGGAAGCATTTAATTGGGCTTATGGTTTCAGGGAACGGAGAGTCTGTCACGCAAGGCAGCCTGGCACCAAGCCGTAGGCATGGTGGCCAGAACAGCTGAGTGCTCATATCTTGGTTTGCAAGCAGGAAGCCGAGAGGCACACTGGAAATGGCCCAAGTCTTTTGAAACCTCAGGACTCAACCCTGGTTGCACACCTTCTCCAACAATCCTTTCCAAATAGCCACCGACTAGGAACCAAATATTCAAACATCCAAGCCTCTGGGGGTCAGCCTCATTCAAAACACCACAGCTTCAAAGATTATGGTGTAAAAAGCTCTGGATTTTTTTCCTTTGCCTTTTCTCACATCATTTGTTATTGTTACATAGGGACGTTCCACTAGAATTGTGGCGGGGCCCACATTGTCAGCGGTCACATACGTGAACCTGTTTGGTAGCAGATCCATCCGACTCAAATGGATCACATGAGAGACCTTGAGTCAGAACCACTCGGTGAAGGGGAGCAGGGCGAATATGAGCAAACGACACGGTATACCTGAATATAAATGTCATAAATGTGACTGTAAAAACAATGTGTGCTAAGTTCCTGGCCAAAATAAACAATATAAAACAATAAATCCTTTTATGTTATCAGATAATTTGTGGATAATTTGATATATGTGTGTGTATGTATATATTTTCATATGTGTGTGCGTGTGTGTGTGTGTGTGTGTGTGTGTGATGCTGTAACTAGTTCAAAGATCAAAAAACAGTGCCTTTAAAGACAGAACAGACATGGAGTTTGGAAAGGAAAGCACCTTTCAGCTCTCATGGAAAAGTCTCATGCTGCTTGAGTTTAGATTTCACCAGCTCATGTAACAAATGAAGCCACACTGACCATGTTACTGGATGATTTCAGCTTTGGTTTCAAAGTTAAATGTGATCCTAGGAAACCACCCTTTTTTGAGGTGCTATGGCTTTGAAAAGACTATCAGTGTCCACCAGATATCCACAGCACCTCTTGTTGGCAGCCTCCTTTGCAGTTATAATGAATGAATCTGTACAACTTGGCTGGGTCAGAAAGATGCAGGTGTCACTAAACCAAACCTTAAAATCTATACCATGGGGTCGGGGGATCCCAAAGAGATGGCTCAGCAGTTAAGAGCACTTGCTCTTCTCTTCCAGAGGCCAAGGTTTTGTTCCCAGCACCCTCATCAGACAACTTAAAACCACTAGTAGCTCAGCTCTGAGGGTCCTGGGTCCCTTTTCTGACTTCTGTGGGCACTGCACATATGAAACTCACATACAGTCAAGCAGGCACACACATATACACAGGTTGATAAAAGTAAAAATGTAATGATTAATCAGAAGTATACGATGCAACCTTCCAGTCTCTTCTTCCTCTGCAGTGGTAACTCCAGGTCTCCAAGTGAAATACCTGAGGGACAGAAGAAGGAAGAATTTACTTCAGCTGAAAATTGTATGAGACTGATAAATCTTGGGTTATGCCTCTGAAGTGGAAGGTTCAGTTGTTACTTCAACCAAGTCTGATCCATCCTGACTACCCCTTCCTAGGGTTTCTGGATCTTTGGAGGGTATTTTTCAGAGCCAGGGCCAATTCAACATGTGTGTGTCTGTTTAGATGGCTTTCTCATTCAGTTTAGTGTGTGTGTGTGTGTGTGTGTGTGTGTGTGTGTGTGTGTGTGTTCTAACTCAGAGTCCTGTGCATGCTATACAAGCTTTCTCTTCTGAGCTACAGCTCCACCCACCTCCAGCCTACTAGAATGCTTTAAGCAGATAGTTTACTTCTAGAGTTTTTGGGATCCTGGCATTCACCATGCTGACTCAGATGTGGACCTGAACCTTGCCTGTAACATTCTGTAGCCTGACCAAAAGCAAGCCATGATATTCCACAATACTTGGACATTAAAAGATTAGTCTACTACTGAGTACTCTAAATACCTATAGACTGCATAATTTCTTAAGATGATCCCTGAAGAGGACAATACACATAAACACACACATCCATGTATGCACACAATCATTCGCAGGGGGCACAGGGAGTCCTGACTTCTCCTGTTCAATTAGCCTTGTCTGAAGCAGCACTTTGATGTTTTGGGGATCTGTCCTTTCTCTTCCCAGGATATAGACAGAGGTGATGTGATGTGGGATTCCCCTCTGTATGCTGTGATTACCTCTGATTAATAAAGAAACTGCTTTGGACCTATAGCAGAGAAGAACAGAGGTAGGTTGAGAAAACTAAACTGAATGCTGGGAGAAAGAAGGCAGAGTCAAGAGATGCCATGTAGCCAGCCACCAGAGGGGAAAGACGTAAGTTGCCAGGTGGAACCTTGCCGGTAGGCCACAAGTCTCGTGGTAAAATACAAAATAATAGAAATGGGTTAATTTAACATGCAAGAGTGTGCTAGGAATATGCTATAGTGATTGGCCAAGTAGTGATTTAATTAATACAGTTTCTGTGTGGTTAATTTGGGAGTCTGGGAGGCCAGGAAATGAAAAAGTAGCCTCCTACAACAGTGATGAACTCCTCTCAGGGAGAAAGGGAGTTGGGGAGGACCAATACTGTCCTCAGAAACATTAGTTAATTTCTATGATGTTTGTTACATAGCTGTAACATGAGGGGCTGGCTTGTTGGGGTTTCTGTCCTGCCCAGTACCCCACAAGCCAGCAAGTCCCCAAGAAAATCACACACAGGACTCCTTAAGATTATAAACTGATTGACCCTTAGCTCTAGCTACTTATTAGCTCTTATAACATATATTACCCCATTATCCTTATCTATGTTAGCCATATGGCTTGGTACCTTTTTCAGCTGTCAGCTCACATGTTTGCTTCTTCAGTGGTCTGGGAAGGAATGGAGGAGGGAGCTTCCTCCTCCCTAGCCTTCTCCTATTCTCATTGCCCCACCTCTACTTCCTGTCTGGTTGACCTGCCTATACTTCCTGCCTGGCCAATCAGCGTTTTATTAAAATACATGGTTGACAGAATACAGACAATTCTCCCACACATAGCAGTTCCTGGTGTTTAAAAATATTTATTTATTTTTATTTTAAGTGTATTGGTGTTTTGCCTGCACATTTGTCTGTGTGAGGGTGCCAGATTCCCTGGAAGTGGAGTTAAAAACAGTCATGAGTCGCCATGTGGAATTGAACCCAGGTCCTCTGGAAGAGCAGCCAGTGCTCTTAACCACTGAGCCATCTCTCCAACCCAGCAGTCCCTGCTTTAAGGGTCTCACATATATTAATTTAGTCTTTAAAACAATCCTACGAAGCAGCTATTATTATTGTCTATTTTGCAGATGGTGAAACTGAGACTCAGAGAAGTTAACAGCCTGAGGCTATACAGTTATGTGGTCACAAAAGAAACCCAGAACTCAACAGAGATAAAAAAGAAATACTTTGGACCTGGGTCATTTTTCAAGAGTTCTTCCTCCAAATTCGAAAAACAAAGGTCAACTACTCTAAAAACAGAAGTCATAATTACATGTATTTATTTATGTGTATGTATGTATGTGTGCCATGGTATACCATGTGTGGTGGCCGAAGGACAACTGTCAAGAGTCTGTTCTCTCCTTCAACCACGTGAGTTTGGGAATCCAACTCAGGTCATCCATCACAATTGGCAGCAAGTACTTTTGCCCACTGAGCTATCTCACTGGCCCAGGACAATTTCTTTGATTTCCTATCTCCTGTGTTAGTCCATGTGTACAAGTTCAGTTGTCTTCCTTTATAAAGACTCTGTCCCCCTTCATAAAATGACAGCTGATAGCAAGGATTGGCAAGGGTGTGGAGGAAAAGGCTGTGTGTGGTCCCTGTGGAAGGTAGCATGCAAATCTGCTCCTTCCTTTTAGAACTTTGTTCCGGACTTGCCCTTCAAAGGTTGAGAGCAAGCTTCTAAGGCCAGTCCACTCTCCCCTCCCCAAGTCAACAGTGCCACCTGCCACACACTCTGCACATCCATGAGTTTCCAGGTCTGAAAGGAAAATGGAATCAATCACTGGGCACATGGAAAGCAATGCTCAGGACAGATTTCAAAGGCGACTCTCCCCTTAAGGCAGCAGATGTTCCTGCGATGAAGAACAAAGCCACACAACACTTTGGGAAGATGCGCCTCTAGCATAAGGACAGGTAGTCCCTAGGGAAGCCACAGAACCAGGCAAAGGTAAGTTAAGCCACCGGATCCTCTCAGCCCGCACATTTGGAGAGAAATCAAGTTGCAAAGCACAGAACCAAAGTTTGCATCAGGTTGGTTTGGTTTCCTCGCCAGTACGTCCCTTGAGAGTTTAGCAGTCAGTCTGACTCAGTTTAGGTTTGGTTTAATTTTTCACTCATGAATGCATTTACTTATTATTGCAAATATTTATTCAACAGGTAACACAGGCCAGTTGACTTTGCCCCAGTCCTTGAGCATACAAGGATGGGTAAGAAGACTTGTATTTTGTGTGTGTGTGTGTGGCTCTTGTACTCTAGTTATACTGTGTATTGTGACTGGGGTCATGGAGTAAGCTGGTGTAATAAGGAAGTGAAATCGCTCACTTTCCAACTACCTTATGATGTTTAAATTTAGACTTGAATAAACAAATTAAAAAAGTCTCTTGGTTCAAAGTACAAGGTTAGGTACTGAAAATTCTCCTTTCCACCTCTGTCTTCCAGCAGCCCAGGCACCCCACAGTCAAAGTTAGTGGTTTCTGATCGAATGTTTGGGAGCATTTTTATGAGCATATATGAGTATGTCCATGCTTGTTTACCTTATATAAATTATATAGTATTAATGGCTGGGATATATAGCTTCTTAAAACACAATCTTTTCTCTCTTTTTTTTGGCGGGGGGGGGGGGGTAGTGTTGTTATTTTGTTTCTTGTTTGTTATGTTACCCAAACTTCCAGGCTCAAATGATTCTCCTGCACAAGTTCCTTGAGTTTCTGAGACTAGGCACCTACACCACAGCACCTGGCTTATACCTCTTTATAAAGAGTTCCACTCTTCCTTCTTCATAGCTCAGCATGGTATTAAGGTTTGACTATGTTCTCAAAGTGCATACCTTGACGTTCTAGCCCCCAACGCCCCAGAAACTAATCTAATTTGGATCTCAGATCAGTTCAGATATAAACAACTAAGCCAAAGTCATAGTGAAGAAGGTTAGCACAGTGTGTTTGTGTGTTTTTAGGTAAAAGTGCAACATTTCTATGCAAACGAGAGAGATAAGAGCATCCACAAATTCAGGAAGAACACTGTGAAGACAAAGGAAGAGACCAGAATAATGTGTCTATGTGGGAAGGAACACCAAAGACTTTCAGCAAGCCACCAGGAGCTAAGTAAAAAGCGTGGGATAGATCCTGTCTGATAGGATCCAGGAAGAACTGATCCTGGGCTCTTTTTTTAAAGCTTTGTGTGTATATGTACATGGGTGTGTAGGGCTGAGGTAAACAATAGGTGTCTACCTCTATCATAATCCACCTTGCTTTTGGAGACAGGGTCACTCACTGAAGCTGAAGCTCACTGATTCACCCAGCTACACAGTCACTGCACCCTGGTAGGGGGTTTCAGACCTATGCTGCCAAGTCAGAAGTTTTCCATGTGTGCGGGGGGTGGGGGGGAATCCAAACTCCAGGACTCCCACTCTCACAGCAAGTGCTTTACTCCCCGAGCCATCTTCCCAGTCCTGTAGACTCTTTTGACCTTGGATTTTAAGCTTCCTGAACTGTGTGACAGTAAGTTTTTGCTATTTAAGTCACATAGTCTGTGGTGTTTGATCATGGCAACCCAGGCAAACTAAGTACACATGGGTGTACAATAATTCCTTCTGTGGAGGTCCAAAAATGTGAGCCATTTTCACCCTGTCTGAAGGTCAGAGAGTTTGAGGTTGCTCAAAATTGTTGATAACAGCAAGGACTATACTCCTGACCAAGGGTGTGCTTACTTGGTTCTTTTGACATTAAGATGGCCCATACAGTTGGATCCATTCGAACCTGACCAATGGTCAGCATCAAGCATACTTCTTCTTTTGTATTAGGAAGTTTAACCTGGGAGTGGCTGCCTTCAGGATACTTGGTCTAGGGTGGCTTCACTGCCTAAATCACAGAATGCTAATGACTTGATGCCTCAAAGTACTGAAGCAAATAACTGTTCTAGCTCTCCTTTGTATCATGTTAAAGCAGTCTGTTGTCCAATAAGGACCTGAGACATACATGGATCTAATCTACATGGGAAGTAGAAAAATACAAGATCTTCTGAGTAAATTGGGAGTATGGGGACCATGGGAGAGGGTAGAAGAGAAGGGGAGAGGAAGAAAGGGGAGCAGAGAAAAATGTATAGCTCAATAAATCAATAACAAAAGAAAAATATCTGAAAATTTTTTAAAAAATTAAAAAAGGCAGTTTGTTCTCTTCTCCCCCTTTTTGTATTGGGGTATAAAAGTGTATGAAAAATTAAATGCAGGGATTTCAGTATTCACTGAAACGCCCTCCTGGTACTGCCCTATGTTTATGTTTTATTATTTTTACTTGTGTCTTTGTCCTCTTTTCTGATCCCTATGCCCCTACCCTGGCAAGTGGTATTTTTGTCGAGGCTGGTCCCCAACATCCTTCCATACTTTGGACTTTTAGGTGTTTCTCTACTCTGTTACCTAAAATTACAGCAATTAATCATCTTTTGCTACACCATTCCACACTTGTGTGTGTGTGTGTGTGTGTGTGTGTGTGTGTGTGTGTTAACCAGTTTTTTTTGTCACTATGACAAATGCCTAAGCTGAATCAAATTGGCGAAAATAATCATTTGATTTGACTAGCAGTTTCAGAAGTTCTAATCCATGGTTGCTTGGCCCTGTTGTTTTTGGTCTGTGACAGCAAAGTATATCCTGGTAGGAACAAGCCGCCTACCTTGAGTCAGCCAGAAAGCAGAGAGAGACAGAAAGGGCCTGGGGTCTCAGTACCCTCTCACAGGACATATTCTCAATGGCCAAACTACCTCCATTAGGTTCAACCAACTCCTAATAATGCCACGGTGCTCAAGCCTCCAACACATGAGTCTCTTAGGGATATTTTGGATACAAAATATAGCACTATCATTAAGCCACACGGTGAGTGTCTAGAACAGAACTGGTGTGTGTGGCAAAGGCTATGTGCACATGAATCCATACTGCCCAGTGTCTTCCCTAGAGGCTCAGTCAGGAGCTCCAACCCCACAGCAGATGAATGTGTTTCCATCCACATACATCCAGTATGTTATCAGGTTTAGGGCCTGACATTTTGATAAAAGAAAAAATGGTGTTTCTGTAAAATTTGGGTACGCATTGCTCGAAAAATAAAGGATTTGTTTATGTGTGTGAGTATATTGCTTGCATATGTGTTTGGACGTGCACTGTGTCCATTCCTGGTGCCTGGGTAGACCAGAAGGCTAGAACTGGAGCATAGGTGGTTGTGAGCTGCTATGTGGGTGCTGAGAATCAAACTCCAGTCCTCTGCAAGGGCAGCAAGTGCTCTTAACTGCTGAAACCAATTTTCCAGTGGGTTGTGCATCTTCCTCATGACTTCTAGAAAAGCTCCTTGTGTTGCAGGAGAAATGGCCCTTTGTGATGTAAGATGCAAATATTTTTCTTAGGTAGTAATTTGAAAATTTATTTTCCTTGTTGTGACTTTCCATAAAAAGTATTTGATGTTGGTGTGGTTATTTTTCCACTGTTTATCTTTTGTGTTATAATAAAAAAGAAAAGCATTTCTGTATTTCAATATGATCAGAAATTTTCTGTGATTGTTTTCCTAATACTTGTATGGAATTGGTAGCAGCAATGGTGATGGTCAATGCCTATGCATTTCCTTGTTTATTCATGACAGGTTTGCTGTGTTGCCCAGGGGAGCCTCGATACCCTGAGCTTAAGTCAGCTCACTGCTGGAGCCAATTATGTGTCTTAGACTACAAGCATGCACCTTCCTCATCCCATTCCTGGCTCATGCATGCATTTAACACACACACACACACACACACACACACACACACACACACAGTGTAGGCTGGTATGAAGACTGGGGTTTAAAGGGAAAAAAATCATTTTTAAAATGCTTCCCAGTTGTGCCATCTTCCCCATACTCATTTGAAATATGACCATCATACATTAAATGCCTGTCCTGTGATGCTCTATAGTTAGGGTTTATATGCATGCTTTGGAATTTTGCCCACTTAATTATTGATATGTTTTAGCAGCCCTCCCCCCATCGCTAGTTCTTTTTCTAAAACATTTTCTGGCTGGAAACAATCAAAGGTCTGTTCATTTTTCAGGTGAGTTTCAGAGTCGATGGTAAGTTACAAAGAAGGTTGTTGCTGTTTGCTACTGGAGCCATTACAGATAAGAAAAGGGGCGTCGTTCTGATACCAAGTCATTCCTGACATTTGAATCCAAGAAGCTTTGCACAAGTTCAGTTGCACTTCTGTATTCCCAGGAGCACTGCAAAATTTCCTCATATAGATCATGCGAGTGTTTTGTTAGTTCCTATTTCATTTTTGCTTTGTTTCTACTGTAAATGCACTTTTGCTTCATTTATTAGAATTATAGCTTATACATAAGGAAACTATTGCTTTCTTTGTGTTAATTTTGAAAACACATACTTTACAGTGTTGTCTTATTGTTTACTCTGGTTTTCCAAGTTAATTCCTTTGGGCTCTATAAAAGTAAAATCTTGTTATCTGGAACTAGGATAATTATACCCTTGCTGTGCAGTGTTTATATTCTATTTTTTTCCTTCTCCAGCTGCAATGGGAAATAATGATAGTAATGGGTAGCCTCTTGTTCTGGCTCTTTGAATGCTTTCAGTGTTTCCCCTGCTGCACTTACAAGTGCCTCCATCCCTATTGTTCTTATTTTTAGGACTCTTTACCATGTTTTGTCTGTTGATCCAGTAATCCTCCTTTTGTCAACCATTTCAAGAAGCATTCAGAAAAATCTTTGTACAGTATTGTTTATTATAGAACTAACTGGCTTTCTCGAGACTTAATTAGGAGTACCTCATAAGTGAACAAGAGAAGAATGGTTAATGCAATTCTAACTCAACAGAACATCACAGAAAATAGTAGCACCGTGGGAAATCATAACATATAACATTGCTTTTTTAAAATCACTATAAAAGTACATCCGTAGTTTGATTGCAACACTCTGAAAAATATCCATTCACTAATGGTAGAAAAGGAAGGGTGGCTTGGTGTGGTGACACACATATTTAGAATAGCACTGTGGAGACAGGCAGGTGGATCTTTTTGAGTTCAAGGCCAGCTACAGAGTGAGTTCCAGGACACCTACATAGTGAGACCCTGTCTCAAAAAAGGAGGAGGATCTTTACAAAGATGTTAATGGTGGTTGTCACTAGGTAATTGTTCTGTTTTTTATTTTTTTGTTTGTTTTGTTTTGTTTTTTGTCACCTTGACACAAGTGAGAGTCATCTGAGAAGAAGGAACCTCAATTAAGAAATAATGGACTACAATCTGTAAGACAGATGATGGGCCACAGTTGCTTTTGGTCATGGTGTTTTATCACAGCAATATAAAGCTAACTAAGCAACACAATGGCAAATAATTTTTTCCTCTTTCTTTCAAATTTTACATGATGAATTGATGCTTTGCTAGTCTCAGAAATGAGATTTTTTTAAAAAAAATAAAATTGTAACCAAATTTAACAGCTATACTTGGGCCACTCCAAATAAGAATAAATTAGAGGCGTCACCATCACGACACTCACTGGCCTTCTGAAGATGCACATCCAATTTTAATGGACATGCAACATTATTCACTATGAAATCTCTGATTTGGGCACATTTAGAGTAAAAGGGGGCATGTGAAATTCATTTCAACAATACATTTTATTCAAGTCAGTGTGAGACTGACCTCTTCCTGAGGCACTGGTAAGTTTTAAATACTATTAACTGACTGTTTCAATCTCTTGTGATCACTTATCGTTAACCAATTTGTTACACTTGAATTGAAAGAATCCCTTCTAATGTTCACCTTCCTGTAAATAGACATATATTGGAGGATGGGGCAATGGGACTCCTTAATTAGTAGCTATCTGACTCTCCCTTGCTGCTCTTCTGCTGGGATTACCTTGAGCAAAAACATTCTGACAGTTAAGTTGACTGGCCTTATGCCAGGATCTGCAGGGAATATGTATGGACACCCTGAGAAAAGCAGAGCTGGTTGGCCCAGGAAACCCACACTAGGACTATTTGAAACGGTCTGTACTGATGTTTTTGCTACCTCAGGCATCAGTAAACTCTAGATGACACTACAGCCATTTCTACCTTGGTTACTGGGGATACCTGCCTGGTGATCTGGCATAGTAATTGTGCTTAGAAGAAAGGCTGTGATTGTCTCCCAAAATATCTGTGATTAGCCCAAATACCCATTCTCAGGCTATATGAGCAGGGTGTTGAGCTACACTTACTGAACCAGCTGGGAGACACTCTCCTGCTCTATCTCCTCTGATGTCGCAACAACAGGTTCAATAAAGCCGTCTGTCTCACGGTCTGACCAGCTCTTGGTAGTGTAGGTTGGGCTAATAACACAGCAAGAAGCAACAGGGACATCAGAGAGTGGCAACGACGATGGTAGAGGCAGCACAGTGGCACCAGCAGTAACAGCAAAGCAGTTGGCAGACCAAACTGAAAGTCGTTAGACAGCGAGTTGCTTTACGGTAGGCAAGAAGCAACTGAACAGTTTGCCTAGCTAGAGTAAAACGAAGGGTGACAAGAAGAGGGAGACAAGAAGGTAGAGGCCTTGTGCTAAAGAGACAAAAGACTGTAAGAAGCCAAAGAGGAGAAGTGGCATCTGGCCATCAGAAGAGTGCCAAGAGCCATCAAGTCTTCGGGGCCAAGGCATCCCTAGGCTAAGAACTGTAACACTGACAACTGCCAAGGCCTAATCATTCTAATACCGAAGGCTTTGCATGGGGACTGTGACTCTAGAGCTCCTGGCCTAACATTGTCACTTACTGCCATCGAACACTGAGAGAAGTTAAAACTGCAAGAAATCACCGGTGCCTAAAAGCCTACCCATGCCTCCCATTCTGGTAGAGCAAAAGAATTCTTAACCAGCTGATTGGTGGCAAACGGAGCCCAACCATTATCACTCTAGCTTGTCACCAGTTTAAGAATAGTAATGTTCTTTTTTAATGTTCTCTTTTCTTTATTAGCTTGGACATCCAGTGTGGGTTTTATATTTATAATGTATCTTAGTTCAGAGTAGCCATAGCTCACGTGTTTTATAGCTACCAAGTGTTCATAGTAGCTCTGCAACGGGTAATCTTGCTCTGTTCCGAAGGGCAAGTTCTGACAAGTGTGTGTGTGTGTGTGTGTGTGTGTGTGTGTGTGTGTGTTAAGGACCAAAAAAAGTGCCTGCAAAATAGCAGAAATCGTGGATGTAAAAACCATCATCTACAATAAATATCACCCAAACCAAGATGCTTTATTTTGGTTTCCCAATGATCCTTCTCTGCTGTCCTTTACTGAACAAAGTGTCCCAATCCAAATATAGATATTGTTATACTTTGTTGTCTGAAAGAAAAAAGAAGCAAACAAAAAAATTCAGACTCTTGGGATGCAGACCAGCCTAATATGATAGCCTTTAGTTAGTCTATGAATTCTTTGGGAGGCCTGAAGGAATTGCCCAAAGCTCTTCCAAGTTGTGCTATCCAGTAAGCTGTCTCCTAGCAATATGTGGCTATTTCACTGAAATGTAATTAGACATTTGGTCGTCAGCTGCATTGGTCACATTTCTAGCGCTGGGTAGCTGTGTCTCAGTCGCTGTTTGAATTGTAGGAGAATTCTACCCCAACCCCAACCTGACCATGATTTTCTCTACAACTTGCTGCTTGCTGGCCGGACAAGGACCTAGGACTCTGCTCCATCTTAGTGTTCACTACGTCACAGCACATTTCCCACCGGCCCTGGCCTCCTTAAAGAGGCATAGAATTCTGTAGCTTAGTGCTCAAATGTGATCAAAGACACTACTACACCAAAACTTCCATTCCCTATGCATATCCACGACAGGGCTTGCTTAGAAAGAAATAAAAACAGGTATAGACTGATGCAGATTACAGGCTTTAAACTGGAGTTTTGTAGCTAAGAATAGGAGAGAGGGAAGGAGGGTTTCTTAGTGGCAGAAAGGGGAAGTTAGCTGTTTTCCCTAGATAAACTTCAGTCTCCAAACAGCTGACTTCCTGGAAATTTGAGCTCATCTGAGGGTCTTAGCTTTGGAGGGACCCCCATCTTTCCTCTCAGGCGCTCAACCCTGCCTCTTAAGAATCTCTCTTCGTAACTGTGGGCTCAGCTTCACAGGCAGGAAGTGAAGTATCTATCCTACCGCCACTGGATTATTTCACTACCCGCCCCCAATCCAGCCCGGAATAGAAAAGCTCAAGACAACAGGAAAACGCCCCCTACACATCTTGGGCATCGGGACAGAAAGACCTATCCACCCCGGTAAAGAGGCCAGCGCGCACCGGCAACCCGCGTGTCACGTGCGCGAACGGGGCCCGACCATCGAGTCAGTCCTCCAGCAGCCTAGAGCGGCCTCGGAAGTGCCCCCTGCGGCGCGGGTCTTTCCGGCCGGGCAGTCCGCGCTTTTGTCCCGCCGGCGGCCGGGCTCCCGCGGCGCCGTCACAGCCAGTACGTGAGTCCCGGGCCGCGCGCTCCCGCCTCTCCCCGGCCCGCCACGCCCTTCCCTTCTCGGCTCTCGGGTCTCGGGCGGGTCCTGGGGGAGCTCGTGACTCCGCACGCACCTCGGGAATCGTCCTCCAGGAGTGGAGGGGAAGAAGCCCAGGCCGGGGCCCCGAGGGCAGCTCCTGCTGTCCGAGCTCGTCCCGGCCGAGGAAGGGGCCGAATCCACCCCGGGCTCCTTGACTGTTCGTAGCCGTCTCGGGCTTAGAAAGGAAAGAGATTCCCGATTATTAGCGCTTGAAAATTTGCCCTGATTGCGGTTAAGTTTGTGAGACTTAGAGGTGACCTGGTTGGGTCACCCCTCCCCTTTATTTTGGTGGGAGAGGGGTGTTGAGAGACACCTGGGGTGTGGAAACAGAACCTTCCACTTCGGGGCCCTTTCCTAGGAGAAGATCACGTGTAGACCAATGGGTGCGACCGGAGAGGGCCGTCTTCCCGACCCCCACCAGAGCCAACGGAGAAAGTGTTGATTTAGGTGAAAGCTTCGAGAAGAGTTGGGGCGGTGATGTGAAAGATAAACAGGCCAGATGGAGACGTGTCCATGCTAGTGTGTTATCTTAAGATGCTTTATCTAGGTGGCCAGGACAGTTTGTATACGCTTTAAGCGTGTGTGTGTCTTTTTGAATATGTAATGTTCATGCGGCCATGACACTAAAATATTGAAAGATTTTAAAAACAAAAATACAAAATATAAAAACGTAAGATTTTCTTCCAGTGTCCTCAACGGTGGTCCTAGGCCCTATGTTAAAAAGTAAACACTTTTGTTAAGATCTTGAATAGACTAACAGGATTTCTTTATTCAAATACTAGCAAATACATAGTTCCTCTTATTAAGACAGGCGGTAGCATAACAAATCCTTCTGCTTCCTTGTTTCTTTTTACTGAATCCATTTTGCAGATCTCTACTCTAGGAAACAGGTTTGGGTTTGTTTTTTTGTTGTTGTTGTTTTTTCCAGATCTATAGTAGATTGGCCATTTTAAAAAATATTTTAGATAAGGATTGTATTTGATAATCTTAGAGTTGTTCCCAGAGTTTTGATCTCAAAGGGTAGTATTTGGAATGATTCTATACTAGAATAAGAATTGTGAAATTAGTGAGGAACTGAGATTAATCAAGTATTTTTTGTTTTACATTAACTCAATCAAAATATGCTTCATTACTTGCTTCAAGCCAGCCCCTACGTGAGCCCTTAGCTTCAGAAAATCTCTCCACTGCCTTTTATAGTCTTTTGCTTCCTTCATCCTTGGAGTAGCTAGAACTCTTCCTCCACTACTATGAGAATACGCCAGTACAAAAATCCCTTCAATCCTTATTCCTAATTTTTAAATAATAGAAACAAATCTTGTTTGCCATTTGTATGTGCTTTTTGTAAATTAAATACAGAAATAACCAAAGAATAAGTCATCCTCTTATCTGTGTGGCTCTTCTCTCTATAGTTCCATCTTCCATTTGCACAGTCTAGCCTTTAGGCGCTCTTGGTCGGCAGTCTCTCTTAATTTCATTCTAGTCATCTTAACATGTTTGAATGACTTTTAGTCATTTGAATGGCTATTATTCATAATAGTCATCAAATATGTTATCTGGGGATTTAAAATATGGAAACCCTGGATTACTCTTGAGATATAGGACATCGCCTTGTTTAATACAGTTAAAATTCAGAAATTCAAAGTTGGGGCGTGCGTGTTGGCACCTGTTTCTTCTTGCAGTCTCTTATTGTAGGAGCCATTTTCCTCTGAACCAGGATTACTTTCTTGTGAATTGTCTCAACCTTTGAGAAGTAACTTCTCACTGGCCAGAAAAGGGAATAATTAGGTTCTTTCTGTCTGCATACGCTTTTGTAAGACTTAGTGGTAGAATGTGAACAAGCACAGAAATAGCCCAGGGTTGTGAGTCTTACTAATTTGTGAGGGACAGAGACCTTTTCATGGTTGACTTCCACTGATGTTACCAGACTGTTAAGGCCATGCTGTCTATCAAAAACAGCTAGAAAGAGTTCCCATCTAATTTTGAGAAATTAAAACCTTTTTTGGTCCTTTCTAATCCTTTGTTAGAGGGGACACATCCATCTTATGATTATCTTATAACAACTTCATCTTAGAACTCTAATTCTTGGTTCTTTTGCCCCTCTCCCATTCCATGCCCTCACTGCTTGGTGGCGGTGGCAGCAGTAGAACCCTTAGTCCTCGGAGGCCGAGGCTCTGTGAGTCAAGGCCAACCAGTGCTGTATAGTGTGGCGCTGTCTTGAAAAGAAACAAAAAGAAAAACTAAGCAAAGTAAAAATAACTGTATGCCCATAGTTTCGGGGTTCTGCTACATTTTTCTCATCTTTGCCTTTTATTTTTTCTTGGTTGAAGCATTTTGAAGCAAATTCCTGATACTGTTTTTGTATTACCCACGTGTTTTAGTTATTAAAAGTGGCATATGCTCCTAACAACTGTAATATCATTATATTACAGCTCATTTTATCTTTGATTTTTTTTTTAAATATTTAGCAGCAGTAGTCAGACTACTGGGTCATTTGTCTACAGTAAGCTAAGTAACATTAATGGAATGTTTATAATCAACAGCATGGCTCTAAAGATCTAAAGTATTAATAGTTATCTGGCCCTTTGAAGAAAAATATTGCCAACCCCAGATTAATAATGCCTATGGTTCTCCTTTACTTAAAACTCCTGAGGAGTAGATGAGTAGATGAATTCTTCAGTTTGAGGCAGACCCTGCTGAGCCCACCTGTCTGGTTTCACCTGCTGCTCTATGCTCCAGATGTCTAAGTGTTACGAACATTAGGTCTCCCTAGTGTGCGCTCCTGAAGTTCTTAGTTCTTCAGGGTGAAGGTCAGCCCTCCCACCTTTTCTGCTGTCAGTGCTGATGCTCTCTGGGTTAGACCTTTTTTCACCTGTCTCTCCATTCCCTAGACAGCCCCAACCCTGTGGGGTGGGGGGGGGACTACTTGTTATGGGTATAATCTAAGTTCCTTGTACCCTCTAAGGTACATTCATAAGGATGGCAGGTATTTTATTACACTTCATTAATTGCCTTGCATACTAACAGCATTTATGCTCCTACTGTCTTGATGGACTTTGCCTATATTTTTGATTGTGTGGTCTACACTGGATGAGTCAAATAGCCTCTACCCAAACAGAGAGAGATAAGGAAGCTTTAGCCTCTGACTAGGTTGGAGAAGCAAGTAGTGGTGGTGGTGATTTCCTGCAGTTGAGGCCAGTCAGTTGCCAATAATACAGTCCCTAGGATTAGAGACATCAGAATTCAGTTTGTCAGATAATTGGTGGAAGGGTTGGAGACATGGCTTTTGCTATCCTCGGGATAGTTCAGGCTCCCATGTGAAAAGCCTGGAGTTGTACCGTACACCTGAAATCTCAACCCTGAGGAGGAGTGATAGGAGACTGATCACTGAAGCTTCCTAGCCAGCCAGCCAGCCAGCCAGCCAGCCAGCCAGCCAGCCAGCCAGCCAGCCAGCCAGCTGAACTGATGAGAAGCCCTGCTCAGAAAGTACAATGGAGAGTGATTGTTGAAGACACCTGACGTCAACACCCTTGGCCTCCACATGCACACACACGTTCACATACTTAAACTTAGGAGCCCAGCACACACACGAGGGAAAGGATAGACTGAGAATTAGTGAGTGCAGTGGCAGTGAGCAATAAGTCAGTGCCCATTTTGTGTCTAAGGACACACACGCTTGGGAAGCTTGATGTAGAGGATTTGGCCTGATGTTGGGGTGTGTGTTAAGGGTTTAGTTTTGTTTTTGTGCCACTCCAGCAAATCCTGCAAACTGGGTAATTTGCACAAGAGCCTGAGAAGTCCCAAATTAAGGTGTCATCTCTCGAGGCCTTCTTGCTATGTTTTCACATGGTGAAAGGCACCACATGGTAGATGAGCAGAGAGAACCATAATGAGTTCTTTATGAGGAACCCAGTCCCACAATAATGGCATTAATATGCAGTAACATAAAGACAGTGTCTCTATGACCGAACCCACCAACTTCTACCATGAACAGTGTCACACTTTTGTTATCCCAGATAATTGACAAGCTGAAGCTGGAATCTCTGAGCCTGAGGTCTCAAGTTCAAGGCCAGCCCCAGTGACATAGTGAGCCCTGTCTTATATATATATATATATATATATATAAATAAATATAAAATATATATGAATATTATATTGGCAGTTTAACCTAAGCGTGAATTTTGTCTTAGCTTGGTGTTAAAGTCTAGCAGAAAATGACCAAGTATATATTTCATAGCAGCTCTTAGAGGAAGAGTTGGGTGGGAAAAGAGTGAAGGAGACAGACTCTAGGGCAGCAGTCCAGAAGAGAATTGTGGAGGGCTGAAAGTAAGGCATAGAAGCCGATGCTCATACAATAAAATCTGCTAGTTTTCCAGGCTGTTCTGGATGAAGTGTAGAGAAATAGAAGAGCCTGCTTCTGATTTAGGGAAAGAGACCAGTGGGGTGGATAACAGGATCTGTGTTTGGATGAAAGGCTGTGGACCAAAGATGAATTTCTAAAGTCACCCATCAGAGCTGTCTGTGCAGAGGAAAGATTAAATGAAAGGATTAGGAACATATGAGCAGCTTCAGCTCTGCAAAGGAAGCATATAGAAAAAGCTAGTGCAGTGAAATTTAGTGGTGGAGTGAAAGAAATCAGGTTGAGTAGATGAGACTTAAAGGGACACAGGTCACTAAACAGGCAGGTGTGAGAGTGACACCTAGGAGGGATGGAAAATTGATGGAATTCTAAGTGATTTTTTTTGATATTTTGAAAACTTTGTATTTGAAGGTAATTTTAAATATACAGAAAAATCCTAAGAGTAGGACTAGCAAAGGGGGTTAGAGAGATGGCTCAGCTGTTGAGAGCACTGGCTTCTTCTATTCCAGAGGACCAGGATTCCTTTCCCAGCACCTGTATGGTAGCTCACAGTAGTCTAACTCCATTTCCAGGGGCTCCAATTCCTGGCTTCCTCAGTCACCAGGCGTACATGAGGAATACAGACATACATACAGGCAAACATTTATACACATAAAAAGAAATCTTTAAAAAAATAGTGAATGATATCTTTTATTCATATTCACCTGTAGTTAATATTTTATTTCATTTTGTCTTCTTGTTTTCTCATATACATTTTCCCTCAGGTTATTTGAGGATAATTTAATACATCATAGTCCTATCCTTAGATACTTTGTCATATATATTTTGTAATTTAAATATTAAATTTCTACCATTTATTTGCACATGCCAAATCGTAGGTATTTGTTTCTCCTTCCACTATGTAGGTCCTGTCAGTCTTCAGGCCTGCTGAACCACCTCACTGGCCCCCTTCCGTAATTTTTTTTTTATTAAATTATAAAAGTTTCCATTTCAGCCCCTCCTCCCAACACCCTCCCACTCCCCCCACTCCCTCTCCTCCTCCCTCTCCATCCCCTAGAGCAGTCAGGGTTTCCTGCCCTGTGGGAAGTTCAAATTCCTCCCCCCTCCCTCCAGGTCCAGGAAAGGTGAGAGTCCAAGCAGACTGGAGCGCCAAAATCCAGTATATGCAGAGGAAGCAAGTCCCAGTGTCATTGTCAATGGCTTTTCAAAAAGGCTCCGGACCAGCCACATTCAGAGAATCTGGTTGGATCACGTCCTCGTTCAGTCCCAGTACAACAGGCCTTGGTGAACTCTCATTATATCAGTTCCCTTGTATCAGTGGGTGCTCGCATCCCTCGCAGTCCTGATTACTTTTTTTATTTTCTTCATCTTTCTGTTCCTCATTTGGACCGTGGAGTGCTCAGTTCGGTGTTCCAATATGGGTCTCCATCTGTATCGCCATCCAACGTCGGATGAAGGTTTCCTCTGCCCTTGCCTTCTTTGCTCACGTTTTCTTTCCTTCTGCCTCTTATTTGGACCTAGGGAGCTAGGTCCAGTGTTCCAACGTGGTTCTCCGCCTCCATCTCCATCCATCGCCAGATGAGGGTTCTATGGTGACATGCAAAATATTCATCAGTATGGTTGTGGGCCAAGGCCGGTTCAGGCACCCTCTCCTCTGTCCAGAGAACCATCTGGGGATCTCTCCTTGGACCGGGGATCCCCTTTATAATCAAGTCTCTTGTAAACCCTAAAATGATTCCCTTAGTTGAGGTATATACTTGCCTGATCCCATATCCATCCTTCCTCCCTCCCCCCCATCCCAGTCCCCCGATCTTTCCCCAATCCTCCCCTACTCCCTTCTTTCTAACCCTCTCCCTTTCCGACAACCCTCCCACCCTCCCCCATGCACCCGAGGTTACCTGGGACTCTTGTCTATTTCCTACCACCTGGCGGATAGCTAAATAATCTTCATCAGGTTCATCTTCTTATTTAGCTTCTCTAGGATCACGAATAATAGGCTCAAAGACCTTTAATTATGGAACACTCATCCATTGTTGGTGGGAATGCAAACTTGTGCAGCCACTGTGGAAATCAGTGTGGCGGTTTCTCAGGAAACTGGGAGTCAACCTCCCTCAGGACCCAGCAATTCCACTCTTGGGAATATACCCTAGAGATTCCCTAACATACTACAAAAGCATTTGTTCTACTATGTTCATAGCAGCACTATTTGTAATAGCCAGAACCTGGAAACAGCCTAGGTGCCCCTCAATAGAAGAATGGTTAAAAAAGGTGTGGAACATATACACATTAGAATTTTACTCAGCGGTAGAAAACAATGACATCTTGAATTTTGTATGCAAATGGATGGAAATAGAAAACGCTTTACTGAGTGAGGTAAGCCAGACCCAAAAAGAGGAACATGGTATGTATTCACCCTTCCATAATTTTTAAGGATAGGGATATTCTCTTAACCAACTACAGTAGTCAGTTTTAGTAAGTTTAAAGTTAATATTTTATTTTCCAATTTTGTCAGCTGCCACTTTGTCTTTTGAGACAGATTCTTACTGTATAGCTCTGGCTGTCCTGGATCTCACTATGTAGAGCGGCCTGGCCTTGAACACAGAGATAGTCCTCCTCTGACTTGACTCCTGAGTCCTGGGATTAAATGTATAGACACACCCAGCTCTGGCACATTTAAAAAATGTAGCAGTTTTAACCTTCTTTAGCCTATAACATTTCTAGAACTTCTCTTTGTCTTATAAAGGTTTGCAAAATCGAGTTCCTCCACTCCCCACAGCCCCTTCAACAGAATCATCTTCATTTTGTATTAACCTGTTTCCTTATGGTTCAGTTCATGTAATAAATTCTCGTAGGTCCTGTCCTCAGGATGTCATTACAGGAAGCATATGATGTTTCTCTGCCCCACTAGAAATATTAATGTAGAACATCTGTCAAAGCTTTGCCTAATTTCATGCATAATTATTATTTTCTCTCTAAAAAGCATTCTGAGAAGGAATATTTAAATTCAACAAATAGCCCATTCTTTGTAAAACTTTCTCCCTAGACTTAGAATTCATTGGTGGTTTTTATCTAGTCTTTGATATTTACAGAATGCTAATATATTCTGTTTTAATCAAGAGGCCCCCCTTTCCTGGCTGTTATCTGTAGGGCTTGTGCTGTCCTGTTTTAGTAGACTATTTGCCATTACTGTGCCTAAACTGGTTGTTGAAGCCGGCTCTTGTAGTGCCTCACCTCTTCTGTTCTTTCCTTATCTGGAAATAAACACCACACCACAGCTCCTCCTGTGCTTCTCCTGTTCCTAGCCTTTTCTCTAAAGACTTGGGTCCTCTTTAGTATACCAGATACTAGAAGAAATCAGAACTTGATATGCTTCTACTGTACCACTGTGGTGGTTCTTTTCTCTTCTTGGTTTGCTGTCAACCAGAGTTAAAGAATCTATGTAAAAATAAAATGTATATATGTTTATACTTACATACACATGTTGTTTTAAAATGTTGAGTTTACACAATACTTGTAATTTATCCGTATAAGATTTTTTGTTCTGTTGTTGATGATGATGGTAGTGGTGTTTTTTTGTTTTGGCTTTTTTTTATTGTTTTGGTTTGGGTTTTTTGCTTTTTCCTATACATTATTTTTATGTCTTTTCTTTCTTCCATGAGAATCCTGGCTCCTAACAAGTCACATATGAGTTTCACAGCACATCAGAAATTGTTTTAGAATTGCGTCGTCTGTACTACTAACAATAATTCACTTGTTTGACATTCTCCCCTGCACCTCCCCACGAAATCTTCAGAAGATTTAATGTGAACAAGTATGTAATCAAATATTGTGTTCCTAAGTTACATAGATTAGACTTTTTTGTTTCTGTTTATTCTCTTCCCGTGGTTTTGTTATCCCTGTGGAACACAGATGAGGTCACTGTTTCTATTTACTTCCCATTTTAGCAATTTCCCCTCCCGCATATTCACAGATTTTATTTTATTCTTTGGTTATGCAGAACTATGTGTAGTACTGTACTATAGTCAAGTGTCTCTGCACCTCCCCTCTCCCTTATGCCTATTCTCTGACCCCACCCTTTGCAAATATCAGTGTTTCTTCATATTACCATAAAGATAAGCAGATAAAATACTTTTTTCTTCCTTTTTTTTTGATCTGCACTTTTTCACTCGTTCTCCTTCTCACGTTCCCCTCCTTCTCTCTCCTGCTCCTCCTTCTTTTCTGAAAGTTCATACAAGGCTTAGTATATTCCAGATGGGTCCTGATGGGTTCTAGACAAGACAATCTTGATTATGCCGGGAATGGCCAGTGGTTTCATGACTTCCAAGGTTGTCATTCGAGCACTTCAGATTTCTTAGATTTTCAACTTTCTACATTGTTGGACTGGTTATGCTAGAATTGGTACAAGAATTGGGCTTGAATACCTGGAATGAAGTTAAACTTCTCTTAACACCTTGGAGGCCCTGTTTTTCCAGGAACTTCTTGTTCCAGATTCTTAAAGGAGTCACTTTTCTAGGCCCTTTAGGTAGGTTGACTCAGATATTACTATGGAGTCTTCAAAGTCTGGCAGAAAGAAATCTGCGCATTCTCCAAAGTTTCTTTTGTCCTGGGTGGCAAAGGGTGGGGTGGGAGGTGCTGGGTATATATATATATATAAAATGAACATGAAGACCAGAGCCAGGTTTGCTTTTTACTTCAGTTTAGCCCTTGGGATATAACTTATTTTCTGTAAGGGCTGATCTTTGATAAACTAGCATGAGGTTTCAGGTGCTTGGGAATCAGAATTGTCTTGAGGGACTCAAATGTAATGGCCTGGTTCAGAGCGGTTATATCAGCTTTAAAGATCAGGACAGTGGGATTTTTAGGCTTAATGGCCAAATTGCCCAATCTTTCTAAGCACATGGATATTGGATTGGCTAGATTTCTGTTTGACTATATTCCAATTAAAGACAAATGTTTTGTCCCAAAACCATTAGAATGGCCTATCCTGCTATTGAAGTGTCTTCTCGTTTATATAGCTACAACTCCGGTCTTTAGAGGCATTGTAATGGTTCATACAACTGAATCAGCATTTAGCAACTGCACATCATCTGTACTTTGTTCTTCCTGTAGTGTTCCAGCAACAGCAAGCTCCAGCACATCGTTATGCCTTCACAGCAGTTCTAGTACTGAAGCAGCCACTCTGTTCCAGGAAGATTTCATTCTGCTTAGCTTAGAGTATCAGTAACTCTTGATGAGCAAAACAGGCTTTGGACAGATCCAGGCACCTTGTCATGCAACCTTAGGTCCTGAAGTAGAGTTCTTAGGAAAGTATAGCCTTTTCCCTTACCTCTCTCTTATCACAGCTCTGGCAGTGTTTTGTGCCATTTTCTCTTGAGAGTAGGGGTTAGAATTGTGGATATGCTATTTTTACTGTAAAAGCACATCAGTCTTCTGCATCTTGTTTATGATTAGGAAACTTTCCTTATACCCAGGTTATAGGGTTATGAACTTGTGTTTTTTTTAATAGTATTTGTTATTCTAGTGTCTGTTATATTATTTCTAGCTTCTTTATATTTAGAGATCTGTTCCATTTGGAGTTTGTCCCTTTGTGCGGTATAAAAGATCTAATTTTATCTTTGTTATTCCCCAGATGGCTTATATTTGTTTCAACACTATTTTAAAAAACTGTTTTTTTTCTCCAGTAATGCCATCCTCATCTTCAATTTCTGTGTGTTGTTGAGATAATTTCTGGCTATGTCTATTTATATGCCATTAACACATTTAAATTATAGAAGCACATTTTTAATTATAGCTCATGTTAATAGCCAGTATGGCTAGTAGTCACAGGTCTTTTTCTTCCCTAGCAACTTTTATTTTAGGAAATTGTTTTTTATGGCTGTAAGAACCTTCACATTTTCTCTTCTGAAGAAATTAAGATGGAGTGGCTAAAATTGAAAAGGAAATAGATAGAAAGTCTTCTGTTGTATTGGAAATAGCAGAGTATAATAATGTGTGCTCTATGGATTGTGCCAATGTTGTACAAAATGTCATTGTTCTAAACCTCTTTGTGATTGCTTATGCTTGTAGACTACTGTGTTCTCTGAGTGGAGCAAGTCTTTTCTACAGGGGGACAGTTAAGGAGGCCCAAGCTAACTAACTACCTCTTTGTTGCAGATTCAGTGAAGGAAAGAACTGGTTCCCAGCTCCCTTGGGACCCCAGACATTAGCACAACTGACTTCCATGATAGAAATAATTCAGGCCATAAAACTCAGCATGCAGACAATACCACCTGCCAAAATGAAAACAAAGATTTAATTCATCAAAGTATAAAAGTTCTGGAAAAGTCTCTAAATGTACTACCATTGCTTTTTGACTTCTATAGCTCTGCTTCTGGCTAACTGTTCTTGTTAACTGAAATATGTCAGGCCATGATATGGTTTTTGCACTTAAAAGCTCACCCTGGGAAGGGCAAACACCCAGTGTAGTCACAGCTGTCTAATAAAGACTTTCTATTGACTTAGAAAAAAATATGCTGCTGTTGAAGCTTCTGGAACTACACTAACCCACCCATGAGTTCCACTTTTGAAGTGTTGTGGGCTCTACCCAAAGTAATACAGGAAGTCATGGAACTAGGCTAGGCTACCATTCTTCAGTGACCTCATACATGGGACTTAATGTTATATATTTTTTCAGCTGAACTAGCTTTTGTTTTAATGTCTGCTTGGTGATTCTTTATCTTCTAAGTGGTCTCCTAAATGTCTTGCTATTTCTATTCCTAAAGGAGATCATTATTTCTATGGAAATGAGATGGGTAATATGACTCTTTACACATGTTCACTACAAATTATGTATCTTTTATTGCCCTTTTTCCCTCAGATACTTACATATAGAGTTTTCTAAGATTCACAGAATTTCACAATAGTGTTCCAAAATGTTACCCAGGGTAGGAGAGAAAGATCACAATTTATATTATTAGAAATGCTTTGTTTTCTAGGATTTTACAATAAGTTAGAACAGTTTCTTCTTAGAAGTTGGTATGTCAGAAAGTAGGTATTGATGCATGTAAAATACCTTCAGTAGAACAGGGTCCCTACTTGAGTATTATCGTCTGTTTTGGGAAGTTTATCTTTTTCTGAATCATGCTTTTTCTATACATTTTAACCCTGGTTCAATAGCTTAACCTTTAATACCATAATAAATAATAAAATGAATTTTATTAACATTTTGCCCTGATCAAGGGACATGTATTGTTCTTACTGGTTTTACATGGCTGTCATCTAATATTTACAAATGATGCTATTACAGATGAAAAAACTGTTGTACAGAGAAATTAAGTAGCTTTCTCGAAAGTCATATAACTAGGTATTTGAACCTAGTCAGTATTCTAGTCATATTCTGACCTATATGAGGGGTTGGTTTGAAGCTCTCACAGATAGCAGAGTATAACACAGATGCTCAAGTCCCCTATATAAAATGATGTAGTATTTACAAATGACTTTCACAAATCATCCTGTGTACTTTAAACCATTTTTTAAATTACTTACAGTGCCTAAAAACAATACAAGTCTTTGTTATATTGTATTATTTATGGGCTAATGATAAATATTAAAGACTATATATGTTCAGTACAAAAGTAACTTTGTTTTTCTGAATATTTTTGAGCCGTGGTTGACTGAATCTGCAGATGTAGAACCTGCAGGTATGGAGGACCAACAATACTTTGCTCAGTGGCTTGAGGTGTTGTCATCCTTGTCTCACCATCCTCAAGACAAGGTCTTACACTGTAGATCAGACTCACCTAGAACATGTAGTCAGTCACCTTCCTACCTAAGCCTCCAAAGTGCTGGAATTATAAGATTGAGCCATCACACTTTGCTGTTTATAATCTTTGACATGATATATGAGTAAATTATTCATAAATAGTAATGAAAACTTCATTCTTTGGCAGGCTGGAACATGTTCTGCCATATAAGTTCTTCCACAATTAGCTACTTTCCAAGGACAGTGTTTTCTGTACATAGAAAAGTCCAGAAGGCCAGATCAGTAGCTGCAGGTTTCTTTCTTTCTCATTTCTTGGTCATTGTCTTCATAATCTTATAACACCAACTACCTGTCTGATCTCTCTTCTAGGGTACTGATTTAGTTTTACCTAAAACTTATTAGTTTTACCTACTCTGTCTTGATTTATGTCTAACTTTCCAAAGAAAAATTAACCTTGCCTTTGTTTTTCCAAATTTTTTTTTTCTGTCATCTGCTTTTCAGAAACTTTTTGTTTTTCTGTGAGGTGACACTGAAACTGATTGGCATTGGCTGTGGTTCTGTGCATTAGTCCAACCCATTTCTAACTTATATTCATGCTAGGTCATTAATGCAGGAATGAAAAAGCTCTTTGGATCGTTAATAATCTGGGCTCTAGTTTAACAGTAGTTCTGAAGGTTTTGAAATCTTATTAATGTTCCCTATTATATATCCCCAACAGTTAAAATGGTGCTTATGGGACTGGAGAGATGACTCAAAACTTAAGAACACTTAATGCTCTTGCAGAGAACCTGGGTTCAGTTCCTAGCACTCGCCAGAGGATCCAGCTACCTTTTCTGAACTCATTGGGCACCAGGCAAATACATGGTGCACAATCTTACATGCAAGCAAAACACTCTTACACTTAAATTTTTAAAGATTATTTTTAAAATGGTACCTATCACATAACAAGCAAATACCTGTCAAATGAATAAGCTGATTTTGTTATTTGCTATTGTTATTCGTTCATTTTTTTTCTAAATATATCATTTTCATTTTCTTGGTCTAGTGTCACATTTGAAGACAAGCATGGAGGATGAGGAATCAGCTAAAAAGAATGAAAGTAATTCAAATGCAGAGTCTCAGTGCACAGATGTGGAAATTCTTCACAAGGCTCATATGCAGAAATTTCAGATTGGTGACACTTGTGATTGGGTAGAGAAGCAATTGGAAAGGCCTGAATGGAAAATAATGAAGGAAAACAAAAGTAGCATCAGAGAAAAGATTGACAAATCTAAGAACACAGAAAATATAAAAATAGAACAGGATGATGAGGCATCTGAAAAAAGTCTGTACCCAAATGTAAATACCATATACCAGATTATCCCTATTGAACCAAAAATTAGTGAACAAGGTGGGCACATGGAGAACATTAATGGAAACATGCGCCCTACTCCACAGGAGAATTCTACTGCTGTTAAGAAATCACATAAGTGTGATGAATGTGGAAAATCCTTTAAATACAATTCTCGCCTTGTTCAACATAAAATTATGCACACTGGAGAGAAGCGCTATGAGTGTGATGACTGCAGGGGAACTTTTCGTAGCAGCTCCAGCCTTCGAGTCCATAAGCGCATCCACACTGGGGAGAAGCCCTATAAGTGTGATGAGTGTGGGAAAGCCTACATGTCCTACTCCAGCCTTATAAACCACAAAAGCACCCACTCTGGGGAGAAGAACTGTAAATGTGATGAGTGTGGGAAGTCCTTCAACTACAGTTCCGTTCTGGACCAGCACAAAAGGATCCACACTGGAGAGAAGCCCTATGAGTGTGGGGAGTGTGGAAAGGCCTTCAGGAACAGTTCTGGTCTGAGAGTCCACAAAAGGATCCACACGGGGGAGAAGCCCTATGAATGTGACATCTGTGGGAAAACCTTCAGTAATAGCTCTGGCCTGAGGGTCCACAAAAGGATCCATACAGGGGAGAAGCCCTATGAATGTGATGAGTGTGGGAAAGCCTTCATTACTTGCAGAACACTTCTAAATCATAAAAGCATCCACTTTGGGGATAAACCTTATAAATGTGATGAGTGTGAGAAATCTTTTAATTATAGCTCTCTCCTCATTCAACATAAAGTCATCCACACTGGTGAGAAACCTTATGAATGTGATGAGTGTGGGAAGGCCTTCCGGAACAGCTCAGGCCTTATAGTGCATAAAAGAATCCACACAGGAGAGAAACCTTACAAGTGTGACATCTGTGGCAAAGCGTTCAGCTATAGCTCAGGCCTTGCAGTCCATAAAAGCATTCATCCTGGAAAGAAAGCCCATGAGTGTAAGGAGTGTGGCAAGTCCTTCAGTTATAACTCACTTCTCCTTCAGCATAAAACCATCCATACTGGAGAGAGACCTTATGTATGTGATGTGTGTGGCAAAACATTCAGGAACAATTCAGGCCTCAAAGTCCATCGGAGGCTCCATACTGGGGAAAAACCATACAAATGTGATGTGTGCGGGAAGGCTTACATCTCACGCTCGAGCCTTAAAAATCACAAAGGAATCCACATGGGGGAGAAGCCCTATAAATGTAGCTACTGTGAGAAATCTTTCAACTACAGCTCTGCTCTTGAACAGCATAAAAGGATTCATACAAGGGAGAAACCCTTTGGGTGTGATGAGTGTGGAAAAGCCTTCAGAAACAATTCAGGCCTTAAAGTACATAAACGAATTCACACAGGGGAGAGACCTTATAAATGTGAAGAATGTGGAAAAGCCTATATCTCACTCTCAAGCCTTATAAATCATAAAAGTGTACACCCTGGGGAAAAGCCCTTTAAATGTGACGAGTGTGAGAAAGCCTTCGTCACATACCGAACCCTTTTAAACCACAAAAAGATTCATCTTGGAGAAAAGCCCTACAAGTGCGATGTGTGTGAGAAGTCTTTTAACTACACCTCACTACTTTCTCAGCACAAAAGAGTTCATACTAGAGAGAAACCCTTTGAATGTGACAGGTGTGAGAAGGTCTTCAGAAACAACTCAAGCCTTAAAGTTCATAAAAGAATACACACTGGGGAGAAGCCCTATGAGTGTGATGTGTGTGGAAAAGCCTACATCTCACACTCAAGCCTTATTAACCATAAAAGTACGCACCCCGGCAAGACACCCTTTACATGTGATGAATGCGGAAAAGCATTTTTCTCCAGCAGAACTCTTATAAGCCATAAGAGAGTTCATCTTGGGGAAAAGCCGTTCAAATGTGTTGAATGTGGGAAATCATTTAGCTACAGCTCACTTCTTTCCCAACACAAGAGGATCCACACAGGGGAGAAACCTTATGTATGTGATTGGTGTGGGAAGGCATTCAGGAACAGCTCAGGCCTCACAGTGCATAAAAGGATCCATACAGGTGAAAAGCCCTATGGATGTGATGAATGTGGAAAGGCGTACATTTCACACTCAAGTCTTATCAATCATAAAAGTGTCCACCGTGGAAAGCAGCCCTATAATTGTGAGTGTGGGAAATCTTTCAATTACAGATCTGTCCTTGACCAACACAAAAGGATCCACACTGGAAAGAAGCCATACCAATGTAATGATTGTGGGAAGGCATTTAATATCAGATCAAATCTTACTAAACATAAAAGAATCCATGCCGGAGAGGAATCTTTAACTATGTCAAATATGGAAAGTCATGGTGGCACATTCCAGAAGATAATCTACTTTGAGGGAGGTAGTGCTCTGGAAGGGACCAGGATGCGGATGCCTATGCCTATATGGGAGGCACAGCCTACCAAGTCTCAAAGAAATCAAATAGAAGAAAAACTTTATGAATGTAAGAATTTCTAAAATTCTTACTTATAATTTTTATAGTGTAAGTGAAAAATTATAAATGATGATGAGCAATTCTTTCTACATGATTCAGTTATAGCAAGGACAGTCCTAGTGTCAAAATAGTTGAGCCCTTTAGAAATGTAAAATACCACTAGATATAAAACCTTTCAAAATGATGGAACATTTAATAAAAATCCTCCCAAGTAGGCATACATTTCTGGACATAAACATGAAGGCAAAGGACTTCAGTTAGAAATCATATTCACTATTACAAAGATGCTATTTGGATAAATGAATAAGAATGTAGAAAGTCTGACATAATTTTGAACTTTATACTTTATCAGTAGGGAAAAAGATCCAAGGGCCACTAACAGGCAAATTCAGGGAGAGACTAGCTTCAGGGAATATCAGTTTATTAGTGGTCATGAGTTAGAGACTTAACAGTAATGGTTTGTGATAGGGAAATCACAACTTTTGTAGTTGTCCTACAAAAGATAGGACAACTTTTGAAACAAGATGTTCTAGGAAAAGGAATGGCATAGTCAAATCTGTGATGTAGTCATATTAAAATGCAGAATTGTTAGAATATACTACTATATTAAACTGATAAGACTTTTAGAGTTTCAAGTGAACTCCCTTAATAAGTAATATATATGATAAATGAAAACCTGGAAGGTGGCATTCACACATACTAAGAATGGAAAGGATTTCAGTATCTTCAGTAAGTAAGAAATGGAACACATCTTCAACATGAGTTTGCACCTTACAGAAAAAATTCAGGGAATCCTGTGAAAAAGATGTTTCAAAGAAAGGCATTTTATTACAAGAGCAAAGTAAGTATCAGTAATTAGGAAGAGGAAATTCATGTTTTTGAAACTATTGTTTCAAAAGTGTTGTAAAGAATTCATGTACTACATGTGTATTTGTCTGTTGTAAAATATGAATATGTTCAGAACTCGCTTTGCCATAAAAGGCAGATAGTTATGGTAAGGTAAGACAAAACCCCAATAAAGAAATGCCTCAAGTATAAAGACTGTGACTTACATGGAATAATGTAGAAAGCCATTTCTGTGTCGTAGCTTTTCTTGTAAGTAGTACAGGACCTAAGCCAGACAGGCTTCTGTCTTATCTGTGAAGACTCATCCACCAAGCTGATATCTGAGGTTTCACCGGAAGTTAGATCGTGCTTATCTCAGGAAAAACATGGTATTTGAAGAGAGCATGAATGAGCAATCTGATCCTGATACTGAGACTGGATTATAATTTGTTAGAGTAGGTAGGCTCTATGAGTGATCTAACATTATACAATTCATCATGAACAGAATTTAATACACAATATTAGTAATTGTAGTAGTATTAGGTATCTCAACAGTAAAAGTAGACTTTTCCTGAGTTGAGCTCCAGTCATAGTATTTGGTCAAATTATTAGTACCAGGTGAAGTCTCAGTTTGTTCTCAGGCTTCAGAATCTACAGTCATTACAAAAGGCAGTCTCCAGCCAGATCTAAATTTCTCTAAGGATTTTTTTCTCATAAAATAATCCCCATGTCTCTCTCTGGGAGTATTAGAGAGTACTTTGTGCATCGAAATCCTCACCAGTGAGTTTTGAAGATAGGTGAAGAAAGGGAAGATATATTGTTACCACTCAGTGCTTCAGTATAATGCCCATATTTGCATTGTTTTCTGCATGAGACACTGGTGAATGTGACCGTATCCACAGATTTAGTTAGCAAATGTTTGTTGAGAATCTGCTAGGTACAACACACTGTCCTGGCACTAAGTAGGGGAAAGTGGGAGCAGGAATTAGTTAAGACTATCAGCAAATCACTCTGATAGTCATACACATATGTGCACACATACTAGGGCTAACTTCTAAAAGTGTTCAGAGAAAATTGGCCATAGCCAACAAGGAAGAAAGGTATGGATGGATATTGGGTTTTTTCCCGAGAAGTGAGAAATAGAACATCCTGAATAAAGACAGTAGAACAAGTGTTCAGGAATCCTCCAAAATGACTTCTGGGGCAGGCAGAAAGACCAGATTATCTGCTCCCAGTAGCTGTTGAACAAAGGGGTTGGACTTCATTTGCTAAAGAAAAGACTACTTTCCATGTACCTTATGCCCAAGTAGCCAGTGACTTCAGTCCCATCCCTCTCACACTCCTGTCCCCCCACGTGAACTCCAACTCCACATAAGGTATTATTACCTAGTTTCAGGGGTGACACAGATTAAGTAAAAATGTTGAAGTTGGCCACCACCTTTCAGAAAAGATTGTGAATTTTGTGGTGCTGTCGATCAAACTAAGTAGATTTATACCTGCTATACATGTGTTTTACCAGTGAGGTCTATCCCTGGCGCTGGTCACTCTTAAAAAGTTTTAATATTTCCTCTTAATTTTATGTATTATGGGGCTATGTGCTTGTGAATGTATATGTCTGAGCAAGTTGGAGGCATCAGATCCCACTGGAACTGGAGTTTGAAGTACTTGAAAGCTACCTGATATGGAGACTAGGGGCCAAATTTGGGTCCTCTTGGAGAGCAGGTCAAGCCCTTAAGTACTGAACCATCTCTCTAGAAGCCTTTTAGATTGGCATCCTGATCACCCCAATGGACTGAATGCTGGGGACAACTACTGCAGCCCCCATCTATTCAGAGGTGGGAAATAAAAGGGCTAGTGGCCTCTTGACTTGGCCTTGGGTATTATATTTGTGAGTTTGAGGCCAGCCTGGTCTACAGTACTATCCCAGGACAGCTAGAACTGTTACACAAACCCTTTCTCAAAAACCAAAATAATAATAGCATGGTAGAAGAAAAAGTGAAAACATTCCTGGTTTTACTCAAGTTTAGATAATAGCAGCCTGAGACATGGCAGACACACGAGAAAACTAGCTCAATTTAATCTCAAGTTAACACTTAAATTACCCCCCTTCCTTTTTCCTTTTGTGGCAAAATCACTGTATCCAAGGTTACCCTCAAAATCACAATCCTGCTCCTGCCTTCTAAAGTTTTGAGGTTAGAGGTGTGTGCATCCACACCCAGTTTCCATAATTAATTTTTACAGCAATAATCTACAAGCAAAGATAATCAGATATGTTAGGAAAACAATATAATAAAATCCAGTAGAAAGAAGCATACATAATAGGCTTGCCATACTGAATTAAAAGTGTATTTATAAAAATACTTAAAGAAGATTATAATACTTAAAGGAGCACTTGGCAACAGAACAGGACACATGAGAAAACAGTTTTGTTTTGTTTTGTTTTTCTCAATTGAAAGATGTGTGAAGTTGCCTAGCATGTAGCTTCAGAATGGGAAGATGTAGTTGTATGGTGAAATTCCATTGACATTTGTTTTTCAGTGAAGAGAGACATTTTTAATACTTAATCATAGTTGAGAAGGAGAAAGATGGGGGAAGGGGACTGAGCTGGGAATTTTCCAGAATTGATATCTGCAGATGCAAAGCCCCAAGACTATAAAGTGGATAATTTATAAGAATTGCATTTCACTACACTTGGGGCAGAAGAAGGTGTATCTCTGAGTCTATATCCTCAGAAGAAAAGAAAAATAAATAGGCCTCAGAAAGGCATGCAGACACAGTTGAATCTCATGATGCTTGCCTTGGACTGCACTAGGGGATTAGGAATTCTGGAAAGAAGCACCTTATTTTTAAGGTGAACCCACCTTCGTAGAGGTGGCTGGTCCCCTAGCCAGGTTCCTGCCACTGTCCAATTGGATTCACCATTAAGACAAGAGCATGTCTCTACTTAAAAGTGGATCCCAGTCTTTACATGCCCATTGAGAAACTTCCCATTTAGATTCAGTTTCTTCTCAAGCCATGAGTTGTTGTCAGAGGTTTCTGTCCCCCTGGTCCCATAGCATTCAGTCCCAAAGAAATACACAGAGGTCTATATTAATCATAAATTGGTTGGCCTGTTAGCTCAGGCTTCTTATTAACTCATCTTACATCTTAAATTAGCCCATTATTCTTCTGTATGTTAGCCACGTGACTTGGCACCTTTATCAGCAAGGCATTCTCATTTTGCTTCCACTGCATCTGGGTAAAGGCTGCAGATTGTGTTTTTCTTCTTCCCAGAATTCTGTTCTTGTCGCCCTGCCTCTACTTGCCTGGTTACTGGCCAATCAACATTTTATTAAAATAATACAAGTGACAGGACAAAAGGCCATTGTGCCACAGCACTCCCATTTTTTTTTTCAGAACAAGAACTCTGAATCTAATATCCTTTGTTTCGTTTTTCATCCACACCATTATTCATAACATCTTGTATCCAACACTCTGTAAACAAAATATCCATAATCCATTTTTGGGGAATGTGGGTATAGCTTTCCAGGCTCCTTCCTTCTGTTTGTGGTGCTGATAGTCTTATGGGATCTAAAGAAAATTTAGAATTATAATTAAGTCCTGACTAGAGTATCCTATGAGGCTTGATCATCTCAGGCAGCAGTCTTGAATCTGTTCTGGATGTAGAACTCAGACATCTTGGCGATCTGCTCCTATCACAGATTTCTCAGGGGCTCTTCCTTGATCAAACCTGATTTTTCTTAACCTGGGATGAATCCACAGCTTCTCACTTCTTGTGGATTTCTTCTCCAAAATAACATACGTTTTTACTTCAATTTTGAAGTCAAGGCATTTTCAAAATGCATATGTTGGGTTAATCTAGCAACATATTCAAATGCCTTTTAGCAGCTGTTGCTCCTTCTTCAGCCATCAAACGATTCAAAGACAACACAATAATATACAGTATCCGGACTCTGTGTATTTTCCATCTTTACATGGTTTTATTTTAAACTCCCATTTCTTTTTATTTTTGGTTTTTTGAGACTAGGTTTCTCTGTGTATCTTTGGCTGCCCTGGCACTCACTCTATAGACCAGGTTGTCCTTGAACTCACAGAGATCTGCCTGCCTCTGCCTCCCAAGTGCTGGGATTAAAGGCGTGCGCATCACCACCCGGCTCTTTCTTTTTTATTTTAAGAACTTTATCCTTTTTCTTTTCTCTCTCAAGCCTACATATATTTTTAAACACACTGTAAACCATTTAGAGGTTTTCTTCATCTGAATCTATCTTTACTGTATATCGCTCTTTTTCTGGCCACGTGAGTCTAATTTGCTAAGTGGCGTGGCTAGGATTAAGCCAGGGGCTTTGACGGCTGGACCCACCCCATTCCTTAGCTTTCTGAGAGTCTAGCCTCATGACGGAGGTACTGGCTGGAGCCATGTTTATTGCCACAACTCTATGGGGTTTTAAGGTCCCTGCCACCATCAAGCAGCATTCTATCAGCAAATCATAAACACCATTTAACTCTTTGCTGGTGGTTCCTCTTAAAACAGCTGCAAGGTTTTTGTAGCTAAAGCTGAGTCAGTAAGCCTCACTTAAAGGAGCTGCAGCATGCTGCCAGCAAGGAGAGCCCATCTGGGAAAAAAAAATGCGGCTAAACTTTGCTTTTTTAGTGTCTAAAATTCCTTTCCAAGCTTTCCCAGGTTTTACATGGATTTAGTCAGCCCCACATTGGTATGCCAGTTTGTTGTCAGAGGTTTCTGTTCCCCCTGGCCCTGTAGCCATTCAGTTCCAAAGAAACACACAGAGGTCCATATTAATCATAAACTGGTTTGCTTATTAGATCAGGCTTCTTATTAACTCTTTCTTACATCTTAAATTAGCCAATTATTCTTGTCTATATTAGCCACATGGCTTGGTACCTTTTATCAGCAAGGCATTCTCATTTTGCTTCGTCTGCGTCTGAGTGACGACTGCAGACTGTTTTTTCTCTTCCCAGAATTCTCCTGTTCTCGTCCCATCTCTATTTCCTGCCTGGTCACCCCGCCTCTACCTCTTGCCTGGCTACTGGCCAATCAGCATTGTACTAAAATAATACAAGTGACAGAATAAAAGACCATTGTCCCACAGCAATGAGTAGTGTTGGTTGTGCTTAGAAAGCAGTGAAACCCATGCAAAGAGGCAATAAAATGCAGTGGCTGAAAGTAGGATTTCTCCACCAGGAAACCTGGATTTAAAAGAGGACTCTTGGCCAGGCAGTGGTGGTGCATGCCTTTAATCCTAGCATTTGGGTGTCAAGAGACAGGCAGATCTCTGAGGGTTTGAGACCAGCCTGGTCTACAAAATGAGTTCCAGGACAGCCAGGGTTACATAGAGAAACCCTGTTTGAAAAACCAAAAGATAAAAGAGGACTCTCACTTATTCCCAGATGGTCCCAACCCAGTAACTAAACCACTTACTTTGGTGCTTCCTCACCTGCCTTTTGTCAGGATAAGAGTTCAAAGGTTGTAAAGAGATTAGAAAAGTCAGTGTATTTGCAGCCCCAGGAAGCGTGCCTGAAGTGAGAATAGTGTAAAGGAGGATGTATCAAGTATGGCTGGCCAAATAGTAGCTCTTTTCCAAGCACTGTGGAACATTAAGACACTGAGGTAACAGAAGGCAATTCTTAACTGAAACTCAAGAAAACTTCCCAAGGTTCATGCCATATACAGATAATAAATTTTCTCAGTGGTCATTTGCTCTAGAATAAGCCATCTATTGTTCTGAGTAATGCTTTATCTTTGCCAGAGGGATTCAGCAAGAAGAGCCTCCAACTTGAGACTAGCATGAATTTTCATTTCTGGTTTAGACAGCCTTAGGCAACCTAGACACTCAGGTTATGCACATTTTGTTTCCCTTGACTCCCACCCCCACTTTTAGCTTTTGTTGCAGTTAACTTTGGTGGGTTTTTTTTTACTTAGTTATTCTCAGATATTCTAGAGATTATGCAAAAAGAGTTAATGAGTGCCAAGCTTCCACTATCTTAACTATGGCTGCTTTTAGTAAGTGTCCATTAAGGTCTAAAAAGATAAGAAGAGATCCTGGGGTTGTTAGAGACTCACTGAAGAGAGCAGACAAAGTTCATCTGGTCTCAGCTACAAACTTAGGGTGTATATTCCAGTCAATGCAGTGATTATGAATTTATTTCCTGTCCTGCTTGCAATTTTCTCATCTGTAAAACACAATTCTTTACGGATTAATAAAAAAGGGTCAGCAAAATTGCTCAGTGAGTAAAGACACGTGCTGCCATACCTGACAATCTGTGTTTGACCTACATGGTCAAAAAGAGGACTCCTGTAAATTGTCTTTTGACTTCCACACATGTGTCCACATACATATACATATGAAGATTGAAAAGTTTTTATGGCCCACTAAACCTCTCCACCAAAGCAATAATCCAAATCAAACTAAATTAGAAAAACCCCAGGTTTAATGGATGCCAGCACTCCCAGGTGAACTTCTAGGCCCTCAGAAAAGAGATGGGGAAAGAAGACAGAAAAACCACGGGGGGGGGAGGGGGGAAGGGAAGACCTTGTGTTCATTCTCTGGGGGTCAGTTTAAATACCCTGTGGGAGTGGTCTTGAGCCTCTGTGGGGAGGGGCCACTGTTTGGCAGGTTTTCTCACATGTGGAGTCTGAACTGAGGCAGCTCCCAGAGGAGGGGGCTTGGGATGGAACTTTCCACCCAAATATTCCAGACATGGATGCCAGGAGCGGGAGTGAATCCTGAACCCAAACATCCCAGACTCTTTGGGTATATGGATGCCAGGGGCTGGGGTGACACTTCCAACCAAACATAGATGTCCTGGAAATTGAACTCAGTTCATCAGGCTTTGCAGCTAGCACTTTCAGTCCCTTGTTTTGTTTTTGTTGTTTTGAGACAGCTCTCACTGTGTTTGCTTAGCTGGTTTGGAACTTGCTCTATAGATGAGACTGGCCTCTAGCTTGCAATCCTTCTGCCTCTGCTTCCTAAGTGCCGGGGGTTGTAGGTATGCAGCACCACTCCCAATAAAGCCTACATTTTCTGTTAAAAATACCATGCAGACAGCTGCTTCCAGGGCTTCTGTTACGCTCACTCCCCTGAGCTCTAAGTCAACAAGTATAACTTTCCTTTTTCCATCTTTCTCTCTCTTTTGGTCACTGGTCAAAAGCCTAAGCATGCTGCCCTGACACCGGTCTGTCTTATTCTTTCTCCAAAACTCTCCCACATCTACCATACAGCTAGCTGTCTGGTGTCCTCCATTGCTAAACTTGCTTGCTTTCTTGGACACTAATTCAAAAGGCATGGCGAGCTCTCTTCCTTTCCTCATCTCCCACCCACCAGCTGCCAAGGCTTTCAGCTCGCCTTTCCTGTTGTTTTTCTTTCAAACTCTAATAATACTGTCTTGGAGTTACAAAAAAAAGTACTATATAGACATTGTGAGACTATATAATGTTCTGTCTAATTTTCAAAAGTTCAAAACTATGAAGAGGAGAATAAGCATTAGTGAAAAAGACAACAATAAAATAGAGATCAACAAAGTCAAGGCCGGCACTTCAAGGGTAGGGAAATTGATAAACTTTTGGTGTGATTGAACAAGAAAAAACAGAAAAATATGAATAATCTAAGTTAGAAATGAAAAGGAGGGAATCATAGTGGAGATTCCATAAGAAGTTAGTTTATTTTTAGATTCCCTGACATTTGGGTGTCCTAGATACAGTTTTGTTATTTTACTGTGTTCAGAAAACACACTCTGTATTTGCTGTCCTTAAAAATGTGCTGAGACTTTTCTTTAGATCCAGCATACTTTTCCTTTAATGGAGGTTTGCAGCATTGTAAAAGAATGTGTGTTCTTCAGATGCTGGATGCAGTCACCTCCATGGAGATATTACACTGATTCTGTAATGTACCATACATATTCACTGTTGCTAGTGAATGGTAGTTTGCTGAATTACCCTTCACTGTGGATTTGGTTTTGTGAAGGCCACATGGATGTAGGCTAGCAAGTTGAAACTTTACAGAAGAAAACTTGATTCTAGTGATGCCTTTTGCTTATTTAGTTTCTTTTTTTCTGACATTAATAGGCCAACTTCTTTCTGATTACTGTTGCATGGCCTAGCTCTTTCTATTTTTTTTACTTTCAATGTTTCTGTGCTTTTTTACATGTTTGATGTGACACTTAGAAATAACATGTAGCATTATTTAATCCAGTCTAATAATTCATTTTAACAGGAACATTAATTAGCCTTTTAATGCATGATTGATGATTGCTTTAGATTTAAAACTTATTGAATATTTTTAATTTCACCTGATATAATTTGTTATATCATATCATGTCTTTCAACTATATCAGAATTATTCTATTTGAATTCTATAATAACTATTTTATTTTTATCCTCTAGTATGAAAATAATATTCTCTTAGATTGAATTAAAACCTATTTTTTGAGTTAGGATTTAGCTATATAAATCAGGTTAGCCTTTAACTTGTTGTCTTCCTTTCTTAGCCTTCAGCTGCTGGAATTCCAAGTATGTCCCACCATGTCAATTTAAGAGACAGTTTTGTCAGGAATGCATCTCTTGCTGAGTCCCATGTTCTTTTGTCACAACAAACCACCTGCCTTTGAATTTTACGCTGTCCATGTTTAATACATATTTTAAGACTTCTTTTAAGCTTTGCTTCGGTATCTTTGACTTGCTTGTGTTTTGTCACTAAGTATCTTAGTGTAGACGATTGTTTTAGTGATCCTATCTTGGTTTATTTGTGCTCCTACAGTTGTGGCTTTATGTCTCAGCAAACACATGCTCAGACACTAGCTATACATTCTTCTCTTCCTTCCATGATTTAAATAAAGGCATATTTGACCTTCTCACTGTAGCTTGCGTCCATTGGCCTTTTATTCCCATCTATCAGTTCCCCCAAGTTTCATTCCTTATCTAATTTGTCTTTCAGTCTACTGGTTTCTCTTCAGCTATGTGATCTGCCACTAAATGCATATATTAAGTATTAAGTTATGAATTTTTGTTTTAGTTGCAGACTTCATAGTAAGCAGCATTCTCAAATTTAGCTTTAGTTTCCTTGAAAATAGTATGTCTCCCCCATTTTTGTTTATTTTAGGAAGATGGCAATATCATTGTTAGATATTGTCCATCTTCAATTAAGACAAAGTTTCCCATTCACTTGAAACACATCAAGTAAGTTAGACTAGTTGGCCATCAAGTACTAGGGATCTATCTGCCTGACTGCCTGCTCAGCATTGGGATTACAAGCATATCCCATCATTCCTGGCATTTGGAGAGTAGGTTCTGGGGATCAAACTCAGAGTCTCATGTTTGGAAGGCAAGTCCTTTACTGACTGGGCCATCTTCCCAGCCCCTAACGTTTGTTACTTTGCTTTCTCTAATGCTGTTTTTTGAGTAGTCACTGGTGCACATCATTAGATTTCCTCTGTCCAAGTACTTAGTGGCTTTTGGGGAGTGTGCACCTTTAATCCCAGCAGTTGGGAGGCAGAGGCAGATGAATCTCTGAGTTTGAGGCCAGCCTGGTCTACAGAACAAATTCCAGGATACCAGGGTTACACAGAAAAACCCTGCCTTGAAAAAACAAAGACCAAACCAAAACAAAGCATGACTGTTTTTTTCCGTGTTGAAATCTGATTGGCTACACTCTGGAAGCCTGTGAATTTGAGCCTTACATTTCCTCAGAATTATTTCACAGCTCACATCGGTTTTTGAGAATTTATTATTTTTCAGGAATAAGGAACTTGGCTCAAGAGCTAAGTAAGTTTTGTTCTAAAATCAAGATTCTAAAATGAATTCAACTGAACAAAAATTACCCTGTTCAAAATCTGTTGGCCTTAGTAATGCTCAGTTTTGGGGGTACCAATCCCATTTTCTCCATTTTGTTTCCGTTTATCTCTTTCAGAGCAATTTTATCTTCTACTTTTTCCAAAATAATATCTGAGAAGAGATTTGCTGCCTATTGATAGTTGTGGTACCTTAAGATATCTTAAGGTGGGGCTGGAGAGATGGCTCAGAGGTTAAGAGCATTGCCTGCTCGTCCAAAGGTCCTGAGTTCAATTCCCAGCAACCACATGGTGGCTCACAACCATCTGTAATGGGGTCTGGTGCCCTCTTCTGGCCTGCAGGCATACACACAGACAGAATATTGTATACATAATAAAATAAATAAATATTTAAAAAAAAAAAGATATCTTAAGGTATCTTAGCCAGGCATGGCGGCACGCCTTAAATTCTAGCACTCAGGTAGAAGCAGGTGGATCTTTGAGTTTAAAGGCCAGCCTGGTCTACATAGTCAGTTCTAGGATAGTCAGGACTACACAGTGAGGCTTTGTATTTTTTAAGAAAAAAAAAGTATATTCAATTTCTATTTTTTAAATTGTTTAAATAACTTGCAGAGTTTTTTCTAGGCTCTGTTTTCTGAAAATGCCATTAAAACAAAACAAAAACAAAGCCAAGGCATGGAGTGTCCTACATTCCTACTTTATCAGGAGGCTTCTTCTTTTAAATTGAAGATGAAGCCTGTTATTATAATAGAAATACTGTAATAGTAACACTGACTGATTGTTTCCTCTCCTCCTGTCATTTCACCACTTCCCTCCTACTAAAAAGAACTTAAAAAAAACCCTACTTTTATGGAAAAGGTTGCAGCTTTACTGAGTTCCACTCTCACCTTCTCCCACATCTAGAACCTTGGAAGCGCTCTAGTCCCCCCCCCCCCGAAACTAGCTCTGAAGACTTGGCTATAACTTGAGCCCCTCCACCCCTAAAGTTTTCATGTTCTGGAATCTCCATTCCCAGAGTGATAGTAGAGGTGGATGGAATCTAGTACTAATGGTTAAGTTATATTGGCCATCACTGCTGGAAAGGGCCTAATGCTGGTCTTCTAAAGCTAGTAAGCTCTTTAAATAGGTTGTTAGAAGCCAGGCAGTGGTAGCGCATGCCTTTGATCCCAGCATTCATGAAGCAGAGGCAGGCGAATCTCTGTGAATTTGAGGCTAGCCTAGCCTACAAGAGCTAGTTCCAGGACAGGATGGAAAGCTACAGAGAAACTGTCAGGGGTCCAACCCCAACATAAACTATCTCTCTGGACCGACGTGGAGGCGCGGGAATAATTGAGACAGTTCACACAGCAATATCGGAAAGGAGTCTCAGGGTTCATTCAAATCCTGAAGATCACCCACGTTTATGCTCCAAACAGCTTTTATCTCCAAAGGTAAACTGAGGGGGAAGTTCATTAGCGTTCTGCTTCCAGGGTTGCAGGACTAAAGTCAGATCCACAACTATGGCTGCTCTGTCACTAGCTTGGATTAACACCTCTTCCCAGGCGGTCCCCATAATTACAAAGAAGGGAGCAGAACAACATCAGCGTACCTGACTCAGGCAGCAGCCAGTCTGTAAGTGCTAGGTGAGCACCTCAGGTGCCACTGTGGCTTGAGCGCCTGGCCACCAATACAATGCAGAAATATTTGGCCTGTATAATATTGCCCCACAAGAAACCCTGTCTCAAAATAAAATAAATAGGTTGTGAGAAAGCCAGTTACAACCTTACATTTCTACACCCCCCCCCCCCAGTTTTTTCAAGACAGGGTTTCTCTGTGTAACAAACAGTTCTGGTTGTCCTAGAACTCACTTTGCAGACCAGGCTGGCCTTGGTCCGCTTGCCTCTGCTCTGAGTGCTGGGATTAAAGGTATGGGCTACCACCGTCTGGCACTAACCTTACATTACTAAAACACTTTATTCTTTCTGTACATGGCTGATTCCCCTTTCGGTTCTCTGCCAGGCTGTGATGCAGCCAGGTAATCCTCAGTAGAACTCTGGTACAAGGCTGTTTAGAACCATTCAACTGTCAAAAACAAAACAAAACAAAACCCCACTGCATTATAATGTACACAACATCAAGTACCTTGTTGTAGCAACAGAAAACAGACTAATACATTGGCTAACACTGGTGAGCCTTTGAAAGGATATGTTCTGAGTCTCTCTTGTCCTCACGAATCTTTAACTTAACCTGAAGTTGACTGTCCCATTATGACTGAGCATTTAGGAGAAACTAGAATGTGCTCTGGAGTTCATTACTAACTCCATCCTATGGTGTCTCATCAGTCAGGAGCAGAGGACAGTGCCCCAATACTGTGCCTGAACTTTTCAAAGAGCAAGGCCTCAATGACTGAACAGCCTTATGGCACTTACTATGGCGCCTACTTGGGGACTCTTCGCTCAGCTCACCTCTTTACTTTCCTGACAGTATTCCTTCAGTCATTCCCAGAACTGCAAGATTGTAGGTATGCTAGGGATGATGAGGGAGAAGGGACCACATGTTGGTTGCAAGGTTAGACCAAATTCTTGATTAGCCAGGGACTGATAGATTTAACAAAAGGAAGATAGTGGCTATGGCAGAGAAGAAACAGATTCCACACACCACAACGAAGCTCTACTCTGTTGTCTGAGATCCCTAAGAAGATAGGAGCCAATCAGAGCTGAAACATTCCTTCCTTGTAGAATACAACTACTGTAAACTCAAGTATTATGTATGTTTTGGAAGGAGCTACACTAATAATCCTCCCATTTATACTTCTAGGAATTTGTTCAAACAACCTCCTCTTAGTTCCTGAAACAGCCATAGCGTCACTAGGGCAACATGTGGGGGAAGTCAAATCAGCAGCTTGGCACTGTTTTTAACTGCTACTCAGCATCATGCCTCCAAATGGGTACTTTCCTCTGCAAACATATGGTTTTGATTTTCTAACAAAAGGGATCTAGCATTACCGCATTTGCATTTATATAGTGACTCACGCGCTTGTGAAAACACACATATCTTTTTGCATTCTTCCTGAGGAATTCCTAGTTAGTTATCGTCACTGTTTAGTTAATTCAACTAGCCTTTTCACTGCGTCCTTCAATACTTACTGTAGGAAATCAGTGGTTACACTAGCCCTAGACATTGGAAAGAACAGTCTACGTGTTTCCATCTAATCCTTCCTTCCTATCCTGCCGCAGTAGGCCCATGTCACAAAACTGAACTCTTTCCCAGGCAGCCTGGCCCTTAGCTCAGTTTATATTCTCATGAAAAGATAAGGTCTATTTACAGATGGACAACCCTAGTTGGTGACTGTAACAAATTGCCACAGGTGTGTGACTTAAAACATAAAATTAGTATCATTGTGTTCTAGAGATCAGAAATCAAAAATGGGTCTCACTGAGTTTCCTCACTGCTGAGGAAAGGCCAACACTTGTGCCCTGATGGCCTCAAGAGGCCCTTTAGCTGCTGCCCTGGGCCTGCTCACCTGTGAACATTACCTGAAGAACAGGATGGAGGCCTGCCTTGTTGAGGCCAGTGGATTGGCCATAAGATCATGTTCCCTTTCTGTTTTCTCTTCTAGTTTTTAACAACCCAGGGGGTTGCAATCAAAATGAGTTGAACACAGGACAGAGGGGAACAAAAACACCATATTATCTTTTGCCGAGCAAGAAATTAGTATTTGGGGCCAATAAGCATTAAGTCGCTGAAGCTTGTATATCCTACCTTGGCTTATAAAACATCCACTGACCTCTATGCTACTAGTCAGAAAAGGTGAGGTTGCTATTACAAAGAACACCACAATGAATTAAAGGTAGAGTGACCAACATAATTCATTATACAGCTTGTTCCAGTTTGATTATTTTCAAGTGTTTCTGGCTGGGTGATAAATTATGTGGATGTTTATTTAAAGAGAAAAGTATTTTGTACCACTCTTGCTTCAGGCTATGTGTTCTTGCCTGCAATCTCTCTGCTATATCAGGGTATTGCTGTTAATTGGATGGGTTAAGTTGGGTTGTTACCAGTCAAAGTTATCATAAATAACCTTTTGGATTTCTTAGTTGTAACTTAGTCTTGTAATTAGGCCATAAGCATGAAACCAAGGACTTGACGGGTTTTTGTTTTGTTTTATTTTTTGTTTTTTACTTGAGTTTGAGCTTATATAGATTCACATGTAGGGAGCTGCGAGACTTCAGAGATCCTGTTACCCTTTCACCTATTTCTCTTTTGTAACATCTTATAAAATCATAGAATACTGTCACAACTATGACGTTAAAATTGTCACAGCCCAAAGATCTTGTATATTGTTTGTCTGTTTTTTCTTGCATTATTCTACATTTAATTCCATACAACTTTATAAGTTCTATACAACGTATTTATGCCAAGATTTATGTCATTCAAGATACAAAACAGCCAAGTAAGGTTTTGCCCACTGTCATTTTCCCAAGGCCAAGCATGATCCACATAGCACAAAGAAGACCTCTAGTGAATAGTTGCTGAATGATGAATTATACACTAATGTGGTTCTAAGGCTCTGTAACTGAAATGCAAAACTCTGTAAGTATGCATAGGATACTTGTAACAAGCCAGGGTAGGGTTGACAAGACAGCCACTCCACCAGTATCTCTAGCTCCACCGCGTTCCCAGCTAGCATGCATGGAAAGGTAGGTCCTAGACCAGCAAGGGCAAGAGGTGGTATATCACATTTTCTCATATTCTCTTAGCCAGTACTTAGTTGCAAGTATATATGAAGCTCAAAGGAAGCTAAGGTATATTTCTACAGTTCTTTTTCTACCTGTCTTTCACAAGATTCACCAGGATGGAGCATATGCCCTCATTTCGCTGAGGCTAGGCTCTGGCCAATGGAGTGTGAGCAAAAATGATAGTGTGTCAGTTGTGGGCTGAGATCTTGAGGTGATTCAAGGATTTTGTTTCTTCTCCCACTGGCACTGCTGCCATCCTTCGTGAGTTGAGTCTCAGTTGGGTAGCCATTAGTAAAAAGCATCAGAGGCAAAGGACACAACTCTAAATTGGTCCACAGACTGGAGCAGTGTGCCTTTGATGACATGTGGGAAAGCTAGTTTCTTTATCAGCCACTAAGATTTGGGTGCTGGTTGCCACGAGCTTGGCCTTTGATGGGAAGAACAAACACTTGTGAAGCATAAGTATTTTACAGACATGAAAGAAGCTGCTCCCAGGACAAAGCAAGCAACTCTACTTGGAGAAGTTCATTTAGGAGTTCGGAGCATAGGTGGCCAGATCGGTTGCATGACTGCAATGTAAACCTGCTTTCCACGTTTAGTGGGGAAAGGATAGACTGGTCAGTCAAATGTGCGGTGATGAATCAGGAGCGCATTTGCCTGGAGGCATCTTGGGGATTAAGGCCAGAAAAATGATGGAAAACTAGGTCAAAACAAAACATTAATAAACCAGGTTGGAAGGTCTTCACATTGAGTAAAGTGGTGCTAACATTGTAAGCCTGAAATAAGTGCATTTGAAAATAGTACTTACTTCATGTCTGTCTGTCACTAAGAGGCCTGCATCATCAACTGAAATCTACTTCTAAAGGATAATTTCTCTAGAGAGCTTCACTGTCTCTAACTTATGCAAACCGAATGCAGCTTTTTATGGGAAGCAGCTCTCTGAACTACTTGCTGATTATTCTGCCAACAAGAATTTGGGTAGTAGAAATGACATTGATTTTTTTTTCCCCTACTTGATTAATTGCTAGAGACAGAAAAAGTAAAAAGCTCTTGAGAGCATAGCAACTTGGGTGTGAATATCCACTTTCAGGTGTATGAATTAGCCTCTGATCACGTATTGGCTGCTAACATGAAACTGGCTGAAGAAAATAAGATGATTAACACATTTCTTCAAATAGGAATATATTCTAACTTTGACCCAGTTTTCTCTTAATTCCTTATGAAAAGTATTAAACACTAAGGTATCAACACACTGGAACTATAAATGCCTTCAACTTACATTCAATGTGCCAACATCTTACAAAATTTGAATTTTCTTTTCCAGAAGCACATGGATATTAATATTTCTAAAAAATATAGTAGAAAAAGCACAAAGATTGCTAAAAATCCTTCATAATAAACCACCTAATAAAGACAATCTTTTATAGAATTTACTCTTATTACATTAAAGGAACTTAGCAATTATTCTATTGGTAATCACAACTAATATACAAGTCATTAAAAACTAAATTTATGTGATGGTACATAGCACTTATGCCATAGTGCATGTGAGCATGTTAAAGGACAAACTGAGGAAATTGGTTCTGTAGCTTTGGTGCCTGTCCTAGAACAAGCTCTTGTAGACCAGGCTGACCTTGAACTGACAGAGATCCGCCTGCCTCAGCCTCCCGAGTGCTAGGATTAAAGGCGTTCTTTCTTTCCTCTACGTAGGTTCCAAGACTTCAACTCAAGATTGTCAGACATGGTGACATGCTTCCCTACCTTCTGAGCCATCTCTCCAGGCCCTCTAAGTCATTTTTAAAATTTTCTAATTGTCTCCTGAAGATTTTTGTGGAACTTTAATCTATGATGCAATCAGGGTTTGAGGGTTCCACCTGATGGCTAATCTGGAAAATCTTCCCCACATTTCCTTCTATATGGTTTTGACATGTGGCATAGACTTGAGAAATTTGGGTAGCTAACTTGAAGGCTGCACATTCTTGGCTTATCTATTGCTTTCCAGTGTCATTCGCTTAAGTAGTATCACCCTTCAAACAAAGTCTAAAAGTCTGATTAGACTGGGGTTTAACAGTTTTTTTCAAGAACATTTCATAGGCACCATGCAAAAACGCCACTAATTGAAATCTTCCACAAGGGATGAGTAATGACTAAGGCTTGGTTGGGAAAGTAACTGCCATGTTTCCATGGGAAAGCACCTTTGCCTAGAAACAGACTGGAACACATAGTTTATATGCTAATACATTGTGAGTGGTACAGTCTTATGAAATCAAATGAGAAGGAAAAACAGAAAAAAGGGAAAACTACAATGAAGTCCCTACCAAGCTTTCCAGGGCCTCACAGTATGGCTGAAGAGTAGAAACCCTCAAAGGTCCTGTGTAGCAGTCTCTTCACGGAGGAGACTTTCCGTGTAACAAAGGTCATGGAATGTTAATGCACTGGGACTTCTGAACAGAGTTCCTGGTAGTGGAATTCCAGCAGAATCGTATCTAGTATGTAGGGAAAGAATTGGAAGGGTTGTTTTCTAGTAGTTTGACTTTGAATAAACTGCAGGAAACAGTGACTGTTCTCTATTATCTATAGAGTTGTTTTCTGAGGCTTCGCAGCCTTTGCCTGACTTTGGCCACAAGCTGGTCCTGGCACACTTCAATGTCTTGCATTACTTGAATACTGCAAACAGTGCATGAGTAAAGCTGCAGGAGTGTGATGCTTTCCTTCCCAAGACATACAGGTTAGATTAGGGGCTTTATTATGAGGAATTTGTTTTACCCAAAAAACAACTTTTGTGTAACGATTACCAGATATGCTTCTGCACAGCAGTTCGAGGTTCATCGAGACTGTTCCTCCCCACAGCCACAGAGCCTGAATTACATTCTAGAGTGACCTTTCTTTGATTATCCCATGTAACTCAGAACATGGACAGTGACTGTTCCTGGCAAACCACTGGGGAAATGCAGAGCAACTATGCTTCCTGTGATACTGACCTGCTATTGCAGATCCAACCCTGGCAGGTGTAATGACAACCTTGCCAAAGGCCTATCATCTGAAGAGATCAGATGAAAATTGGTGGTGGTCGTGGTTATCCAGGAATCAGGACCAGTACCTTCCCCCAGCCTTCCCTGCTGGTCCCTTTCCTACAATTCTTTCTCCTCCTGCCACTATACAGTTCTAGTTGTAGATGTATTTGTTTGTTTTTCGAGGCAGGGTTTCTCTGTGTGTCTCTGGCTGACCTAGAATTCACTCTGTAGAGGAGGCTGGCCTTGAACTCAGAGACCCATCTGCCTCCACCTCCTAAATGCTGGGGTTAATAGGTGTGTGGGCCACCATACCCGGATTGAACCCTAGTTTGCCATTTTATTGCTGTGATAAACACAACCAAAGAAACTTGGAGAGGAAAAGATTTATTTCAGCTTATCGAGAAAGGAACTGAAACAGAAGCCATGGACAAATACAACTTATTGACTTGCTCAGTTTGCTTTTTAATACAACCCAAACCCCACCTACCTATTCAGGTTGGTACCACCCCCAGTGGGCTGGGTCCTCCCATATCAGTCACTAATCAAGAAAATGCCTGTTGGTTTGTCTATAGGCCAGCATGATAGGGACATTTTTCTCAAATGAGGTTTCTCTTTTCCCAGATGACTCTAAGTTGTGCCAAGGTAACAAAAAACTAACCAGCAGTGTTACCATGTGGCAATTTTTGAAAAACTAATGCAAGGAATGATGAAGTATGTTTTTGGGTTTTTTTTTTTTTTTTTGAGGGGGGAGGATTTCTAACCCCACAGGCTAGGCCAGTCTTTCAGGGCACATCTATCAGTCTGCAGTTCTACATATAATTGTGAGAAGCAGCATAGTGGCTAACAGTCACATAGAGGGTCTTGAAAAAGTCTGAGTAAGTCCTGGCTATGGAGCTCTGTTGAAGTTGTACAAAGTATCTGTAACTTGGTTTCACCATCTCTTAGTCAGCTGTTTTGTGCCTGGATTTATTTTTAAGTATTTTAGCTGACTTTCCATATTTTCTAACATCTCATCTGCTTTTAGAATTAACATTTTCTTTAACTGAGCTTCCATTTCTTCTAACTTCTAGCCAAGACCTGAAGTTCTCTCTTTCATGTCTTAATTTGTATACTTTCCTATTCAGCAAGTGAGGACATCTGGGCACAAAGAGGGGGTACAAGGTTTTGATGGCAGCATTTGATCTCCAGGCTGCATCGACTAAGGTGTGCTCTTATCCTCTTTGCCATAGCTCCTCCTGTACAGGATAGACTCCTGCATCCCCAGATTCTCTCATTTTCTAATGGGATGATGTATGTTGTTTTGTCCCGGGAACACCTATTTTCTATTTTCCATTATTCTACAAACTTGGCCCTCCTGGTTCAGATTTCTACAATGTGCAACTGATTTTCTAACATGTTTTTAGCTGTATTCTATTTTATAGCATTTTTTTTATTTCATTGGAAGCAGTAAAACTCACTCATATTTTAATTCCGGCCTAGAAATCCAGTTTTTTTTTTCCTCATAACTCGCCAAGTTAAATCTTCAGCATTTTATAACTCTTTTTTTTCTCCTCCTCTTTCTCGGTTTTGATTCCATAGCCTCTTCTTGGGAAAATTTCTACACAGTGAATCACCAGAACCAGAAGTGGTTCTTCCATGCCTGCTCCAGTCTCCTCTGTACCCAGGGCTGCTCACTCTTCCAGCTCTTCTCTGGATGTTACTGTGGTATTGTAGATCTGAGGAATGCAGAAAGGGATAAGACCAGGGTCCGTTATTTTGGGTGGATTTCAATATAGGCAAGGGAAAAAAGTATCACCCACACAGTGAAGCCTCAAGTAAAATGGCATTTAAGTTGGTAATAAAGTCTGATAACTTCATGAAATGGAAGACAGGGGACATCCAAGGCTGAAAGCAGCTGGGTCTCAAGTCTTTGGGCACTTCAGGTCAACAGTCTGTGGCCTCTTCCCTGAGATAAACTGCCTGACTTGTTTCCAATATTGACAAACCCTGGAAAAGGTACTCCCCGCCCCACCCCGTTCTCTCCAGCTGCAGCTGAGGAGCTCCGATCCATTTTATCTATTAGCCAGCTCTCTACTGAAATCCCAGATGTTCCTCAACCACTCAAAACAAAAAAGCCCAAAACATGTCAGAATGCAAGCAAAGAAGCTTGCTAAGCCTAATCATGATCTCAAATGGTTTGACTTTTTTAGCAGGGTCAGTCATCTGAAAATGCCAGCTCTTGACCAGTTCCTAGGACTAAATCCTAGTGGTCTTGGTCTCTCTCTCTCTCTCTCTCTCTCTCTCTCTCTCACACACACACACACACGCACAGTCACTTATCAGTGAGAACACTGTGAAGTGGCAGACACGTTGGTAGATTGAAGTGTTATGAAGCCTGTGGTCTCCTCACCCCACAAACTGGACTGCTGAGTCAATTTTACACTTTTCCATTGTTCTGAAGGAGTTTAGTGTTTGGTCTGAGAGGGACGATATGGTCAACATATTTGTCTCACAGTACGGATAAAAACAATGTGTCACACATCTAGCAAAGAACAGAGATTGCCCTGGGGAAGATGAGCAGATGTATTTCTCTATATCCTTAATAAACATTATTATTTAAAAACAATAACCACTTAAATGCTTTCAGTAAGTAAAAATGGTTATTCTGGCGTTAAAGAAACACTTCAAAATAGACAAAGGAATTACAACATTGTAAGTTAGTTGACATTTGTAGCATGAACTCTAATTGGTCTTAATAATACCTGGAGCCAGATATCGGAGTAAAAGCTGAAGGATCAGAGAAGCAGGCAGGCAGCCACTAGAGAGTTCTTACCTCTACCAATGCTCAGACAAAAGGGGCGATCCTGTCTCTACAAAACCTCAGATTGCATCTCAACTCCTGTCTCCTCCTACCTTATATTCCTCTTTCCACCCAGCTATATCACTCCTGTCTCAAACTCCCTGGTGCTGGGACTAAAGGCATGGGATCCCAAGTGCTGGGATCACCTTTATGTAAGCGGTTTCTCTTTTAGACAGTTTCAATCTCAGGTCACCCAGGGTGACCTTGAACTCAGAGATCCACCTGCCTTAGTCTCCCAAGTGCTGGGATTAAAGGTGTGTGCCACCACTGGCGGCCTCTCTAGTTAACTAGTGGTTTAGCTCTGCACTCTGATCGTCAGGCAAACTTTATTTGTTAGATCACAAACAAAACATCACTACAGACATCGTTTTCTCCAAAGTTCTGATGTTTTAGAGAGGCAGAGGGAAGGGATTTGGTCAGGGTACATGATGCACTGGTCACTGGAATCTGAATCAAGCTCTTGAACTTGAGAATCAGAACCAGTTTGGAATTTAAAAAGCACAACTATTCCCAGTTGAGTATGGTTGTACTTGAAGCAAAGGATGTATTTCTCACACTAATACTCACACTAACTGAATAAGGTAAAGGACTTTCATTATTCTTATTGTAAATATGAGAAAATAGAGGTACAAAAAGTTCTAGTAACTTTTCCACATATCACAGTTGATTGTTGACAACAATGGAATAAAACAAAAACCAGACTCCTGAGATTAAAGGGTATTTTGTATCCGGGAAAATAAGCAGTACAATCTGAAACTCTAAGTCTGGTACTTCAAAGAATAGTTTATTTAAAACGATTTTTAATTTATGTGTGTGAATGTTTTGTCTGAATGCACAGAAGTGCACTATACATACATACATGACTGACTGGTGGCCCAAAGGTCAAAAGAGGGTAAGCGATCCCCTACAACAGGAGTCACAGATGATCTTAAGGCACCATGTGGGTGCTGATAACTGAATTCAAGTCCTCTGAGCCCTATCTCCAGCCTCAAGTGGTTCTTTTAAAACAGGTGGCACTTGATAGAGGCAAAATCATGTGAACAGGTGTCACAGATTTGGTTAGTTACCCTAATTGTAAGACTGGGGTAGGCTCTAACAAGTCTGCAACCTCCGTTATGTTTCTGTCGCTGTAGGAGACCGTAGCTGGGGATCCGACCTGTGGATATTCGGTTACTAGTTATAAAGAGCTCAGCATAGGGCGTGTTCAATAAACAGTAACCGGGAGCTTTCCATCCTCTCGGGAAGGTCCTACCTCAGTCAGCGATGCAGTGGGAAATAGCGATACATGAAATAAAACTTTTTCTGGCACTGCTACCCAGGAAATTCAGCTCGGTAACAGGTTTGTGCTAACAGGCCTGTGGTTTACTTGGCATAAGCCACTTCAACCAGGCCGTTGCTAGGCGACCTTCCGGCGGTGGGATAGAGGCAGGGCAGCCTGCGCAGGTTCCGCCTCCACTTCCCGCCCAAGTTCCCTCCCCCTCGGGCCGTCGGAGCGTCAACTTGCGCGACTGGCCGAAGCCCGGCGGCGCATGCGCGCTACTTCCCGCGCCGCGCGGAGTGACGCACGCTCCGGCTCTAGGCCTCAGCCTCCGCCCCGCCCCCCGGCGTACGGCTCCCGCCCCGAGCCCCGGGCTACGTCCTCACTGGATGCTTCTCCAACGCCTCGTCCTCCCTCGCCAACAATGTAGAACTGGCTCAAGCGTGCCACCTCCCTTGCTCCCGTGGCGGCGGCGGCGGTGATGATGGGCCGGCGAGGGCCAGGCCAATGGGCGGGATGTGAGGAGGCAGCGGTTGCCCGGGACCTACTTCCGGAGGACGGGCGGAAGTGGCTGCGGTGCCTGGCGGGAGGGGGGGGAGAGGAGCGCGAGGGGAGGGCCGGGCCACAGGGGGTCGAGGGGGTGGGGCCTGCTGGCGGCTGGGACCCGGCCCCGGCCTGGAGCTGGAGCTGGGAGGGCCGAGGCTCCCAGCCGGGATCAGATGGGCGGGGTCCAGGTAAGGAGCCCGCGCGCCGAGGGACCGAGTCGCAGGCGCGGCGGAAGCGAGGGTTCGGAGTGCTGGGAGGGTCTCCGTGTCACCGTGCCGTGGGAACGCCGAGCGCCCAGCGCCGTGTTCGGAAGGGAAGGGTGGGAGGAGTTAAGTTCTTAGTGGGGGGGTGTCCTGTGTCCGCCACGCCCCTACAGGAAGAGGGGTGCGTGCCTGTGCGCGCGTGTGTCCGTCTGTCTGTAAAACTCACAGAGGGTAGGGGCACCAAGGAGGGCTCCCAGACTGAGAAATTGGGGCTTCTGCCAGCAGGACTGAGGCCTCTGATAGTCCAGAAGAGTGCTCTCGGGAGTGGCCCTGGGAAGGAGTTTGAAAGAAATTGGGAATTACATCCTTGGCATAGTTTCGGAAGCGGTGGGGGAGGTGAGGGTTGCAGGGGATGCATGTGGAAGGTGCCAGCATCTAGGTCTGGGTAGGATTCAGTCCCCATTGACAGGAGGTAGGAGATTAAAACACTGAACCCCTGGAGAAGCTTGAGAGATAGGATTAGTGAGTGGTGTTTTAGAGCGTGGGACCTTATTTTCTGTATTTTTTAGAGGACCGTCTTTCCACACTGACAGTACTTTTGGTTGCATTTCTGTACTGAGTAGAGTTAGGACCCAAGCACACATACACGCATGCTCAGAATGATGGGGATACAGTTTGTGCATGAAGTATGTACTTTTTGTGCAAATTGTGTGGAGTCGTTAAGGAAGAGCGTTTGTTGGCTGAACACGGTAAAGGACTATAGTCAACATGGTGGTCTCAGAAATCCACGTGGGCATTATTAGATTGGAGAGTATCATAATATTTAAATGTTCCACAGGTTCCCAGAGAAAGCCACCTGGGCCATGTCGATGTTAAAGCCTGTTTCTTCTTCTGAGCCCCAGCAGAACACAAGTGGACCAGTGGATGATTTCTCTTACCTGAGCAAGAGATGGCATAATACCTGGAATCTGCCTACCACGAGCCTCTGAGCTTTAGAAGCCAGCTGGATGAAGGGATGCCATAACCGCCTGGGAGGGACACGGAAATCAGCAGTGGGGGGGGAGGGGCCTGGACACACCCCTTCCCCCCCAGACTCCTCCCGGTCAGGGTCCACCCGGCCATGGACTTTGGACCTGGATAAGTGGAGAGAAGCTGTACTTTGGCTGATCTGATTCAGTTTTGAAAATGGAGTTTTAAGTGGGGGGCTTGATGATCTCCAGGGGAGCAACTGAGAGAAGAAAAGAAAGGTAAGGTTCTTCCTCCTTTCTCACTTGGTGCCATGCTGTTGCTGTGCAGGAGATGGGAATGGGGACAGTCTGGGAAGGCAGCCATGTCTGAAGTCAGGGCACCTCCTGTGCACTGATGAAAACGAACCCTTATTCTTGATGGTACACAGGAAGCATCACCTCTCCCTCACTCTGTCAAGGGGCAGATCTGTCCCTAGCTTGTCCCTCACTGAGGCTACAGCAGATAGCTGGTAAAGGATTTGAGTGCTTGCAATTGTGAGCTCAGATCGGTGAGGTGAGGTGAGGTCAAGGAGAACATGCAAGGAAATCGGGCTGCAGGGCTGTTGGATTAGGTGCCTTTAAAGGCCTTTCTACTAGTGAGCTAATAGGATTTCAGACCAGTCTGGACTGACCGAAATAGATTACTCACTCTGGCAGAGGCAGACTGCTTGGTTTTGGGAATCTATTAACAGGATAAGACTTTAAGGGAGGGGTAGAGAAGGAGCTGGAGTAGGAAATGGCTAGATAACTTCCTAAATTGTCTCTCTGCCTTTTTCCCAAGTAAGGAAGCTGAGGTCTTGAACCCACATGGAAAGAACAGAAACAGCTTGAGTTTGGGGAGCAGTAAAAGTTGTGGTCTAGCTCCGACTTTCCTGTTCAGTGTGCAGCCTTCTGTTAATCACCTTCTGTGCTGTTCTCGTCACACCAGACGATACTTGACTCAGGTTCCTACTAGGGACAAATGGAATAAGTTTGCATTTTGAAAGACCTTGTTCATATAAGACAGCCACATCAATTTTACTTGATTTCTTGTTTATTGTAATACATAGAAAAGCTCTGGATGAAAGTTCTGTTCTTTTATTGAATGAGCATGCCTGCCAGAGCCTTAAGCAGATATCTTTGTTTTTCGAGACAGGGTTTCTCTGTGTAGCAGCCCTGACTGTCCTGGAACTCTCTTTGTGGACCGGGCTGTCCACAAACTCACAGAGACCCCTACCTCTGCCTCCTGAGTACTGGGATTAAAGGTGTGCGCCACCACTGCCAGCCTTAGCAGACATCTTATTTAAAGGCCTGCCTGGCGTTTATTTCATCATGTTATGTAAAAGGTGAACAGTTTTAGGAAAGCTTAACTCAAGGGATCCTGTTGATGCTGCATTGGCTCTGATGGCTCTCCACTCAGCTTTGCAGCAACTTCCTCTTGGGGAAGTTTTAAGTCTCAAGGGTCAGTGAGAAGACCTAACCCAATTTCTTGGAGTGGGTGCTGAACCTTTTTTCCGCTCTCAGATCCTTGTCTGCTCTTTCAGGTGGCTCCAAACTGACATCTCTTGGGCTTTTATTTATCTTCACATTGATCATAACCCAAGCAAGTTTGTTATTAGCTGTCTTTGTACCTGCCTGCTCCTTCTTTGAAAATTTCCCTACAACAAGGTGCCTGCTTTTCCTAGTGATGATAAACAGCAAAGAGCAAGGGACGCACGCACAGCATCTGCATCTGCGGCAGCAGCGTGTGGTGGCAAGGGCTAGGGTCATGAAGCCTGTAAGTCAGTTACAGAGGGACCTCACATCCACTGAAAACAATGCCTGTTCTTCCTTGCCATAGAAGTCCTAGTCTTTCCTCAGTGGCCTGAAGGCTGGGCAGTCCAGCCTGAGTAGGTCTTCTGGCTCTGAACTGTTGTTTCTCTTGTCTGCAGCTTGTCACGCCCCCCTTAGAGGCCAGGCTGCTGTATATGTATGAGTCTCAGTGTTGGTGTGTCATCTTCCCCAACTCTACTGAACAGGTGCATAGTTACCAATCTTTGCTTATACACAGGAATCACAGTGATCTCTTTATGGCTATGCAATCCCAAGATGCCTCCTGAGCCACCTGCAGGGCATGGTGTGTTCTGGAACTTTCCTTATCCTACATGGAGTGCCTACAGCACCCCAAGTACTGAGGAGAGTTGCATTGCATTGACAAGTGTTCATGTCAGTCAAAGCTGTTATCTAGCTTACCTCACTCTAAGGAAGCCCTTGGGGATTGTTTTCTTTGTTTGAGGAGGAGCTATAGAAGCCCTGAGCAGGAAGAGCTCACCTAAGGGGTGTGGCATATGCATATGCTTAACACTTGTGCAGTTGAGTGCTGAGTTGCCTTACAGCAGCCTCCAGGGAGAGAGAGAGAAACTCGGTGCCCTGACAGCCTCCCTGGTAAGTCATTTCCTCTTTAGTGTGAGCTAGAGTCTTTGACCTGCCAGAGCACTAGGTCTCCCATCCCCTGCTGATTCCTCTGCTAGACATTTTTCTCAAACTTTTTCACAGGGCTAGCAGATTGCTAGGGTACCACACTCAAATGTTTAACAAGACTCTTAGCCGGGAGGTTTTACACTGAATTTATTTAGACCTTCCTTTATTCTAAAAGGAATTGGAGGTGGCTAATGAAAAGATTTCGTAGGCATTGCTTAGTGGTCTGTTGTTAACGAGCTGAGTTGCTGTATCGTTCTGTGGTTTGGGGCAGACATGTTAGGAGGAATGATAAAGGAAACTGAAACACGAGTTTAACACTTCCGTTTTGCTCCTCTTATGTTTTTAAGTAAAAATCTGTCACCAATTCAGAGCCTGAATCCTTCCCAAACTGCAAGCACTTTGGGGTATTCAGGCTATAGTTTATAAGGGGCGGGCAAGTTCCTGGATTATTTTTTACTTTCCTTGTTAGGTTTTTTTTTGGGGGGGGGGTACTAGTAGAGTAGGCAGGCAAGCGTATTACCTTTTAATTCTCTGTTATCCTGAGACTAGATCTTCCTGTTTTTCCATTTGCACATAATCTGATCCCAGGCTCATCCCCAGAGTCTCGACACCCAGCTCCTGTTTCTTCAATTCTTCCCCAGTGCAACCTCTACCAAGGCTTCATTACTGATACATTCTTGCTGCTTGGACCAAATGCTATCTATTACTCCTGTTTAAAAACTCATCCCATCTCAACTCCGAGTTCCTGTCTTGGAGTGGGGTAGGCTTCTTGTGTTTGGGGAACATCTTGGAATATAAGCAAAGAACTGCAAAGATGGACATGGTGGTCAGTTGTGTTCTCCCCACCTGTTTCCTGTCTGCCTTAGAAGGCCTGGGCTGCTCAGTCTTCCCATCTTCAGGACCCATTATGTGTTTTATCCAGGATGGTGATTTTAGCTACTTATATTTTGGATCTATGGACTAGTTTCCGAACTTTTTATACTTATAGAGAAGTTACACTTAGTTGTTTTTCTTAACACTTTGACACTAAGTGTGAGGGCTGTAAGCTCCTTTATTACTTTTTATGGAAAGTAAGAAGAGGACCAAGGTGTAGAAAAACAGTGGCACTCTCTTGGCACATGCATGGGCTTGAGTTTCCTGTCACAGTCTTTGCAGTCAGCTAAACTGGAAATGGTGGGCATTCACTCATCACACCCACACCCAGTCCACTCCACTGGCGGGTCAGCCCTTTCCTGTACTTCAGGGCAGGATTCCAACTGCTGCTATCAAGATTTCTCTGCTGTCCCACCGTGTTCCTGTCACATGGGCACAGAGCCATCCCAGCAGTTCTCAAGGACACGTGGGTGCTAGTTTTGGAAGCTGGAATGCCTAAATCTAAAATCTGGCTAGGACTTATGACTTGACAGAAAATGTATACTTAACACAAAGCCTCAGACTTGTCTGTAGAATGGGGATGATGATGGGAGAGTGTACAGAGAGGTCAGGAGAACAGACTTGAAGGGAAGGGTGACTCTATGCCTAGTGACTCCTTAGAATTTTAACTCCTCGCCTGCCTAAGGAGCCCTAAGAGTCCCGGACAGCGGTCTCTGTAGTGTCACTCACTGAGCAGCCTGTGGTTACCTGCTCCCCAGTCTTAGGTGTAAGAGATGGGTGGTGGGAGCCCAGGGTTATGCGAAGGGTCAGGTACAACAGGTTGTGGGAGGGTGAGGTTGTGGTAGAGGTGAGTGGACAGTAGGGATTCCCAGATACCTCTCTGAATTTCAAAATGGCCCAGCCCTTGAAATCTGGCTTGCTCTGAGTGGTCCATTACCCAGGACTCAGACCTCAGAAGGTGCTCCAGGGCCACTGCTGACACCTAGGTCAGGCCCTGAAGTTCCTGGTTTGCTTTTCCCCTCCCCTTTCTCAGACTGCTTGAGGCTCTGACTGAGGCATTCTTTGCTGAGCACGTAGGTCCCCCGGGGTTCTGATGAGTGCTTGTCTCCGCCCTCCTCAAACTCCCTCCAAGTTTCTTTTACTTTAAAACACTAAGGAATCCATCCATCCATCCATCCCCCCCCCCCCCGTCACTTTTAAAATTACTACAAAAGCCTCTGATTGATTCCTTCCCTCCTTTGGGCTTAGGTCTTACACTGCACAGGCCTATCTCTGGTTTCCCCACCCACAGAAGAAAAAAAAAACCAGAAAGAATCAAAATGACTGGCTCTGGCTTGCCTTGGGACAGCAGGTGTTTCCTCCCCTGCTTCCCTTTTTGCACCTAGTACTTGTTGCTTGCACGCACTGCACTTACCCCTCGTCTTTCTCCAGCTCGAACTCTACAGCTTTCCTGGTTTGGGTATAGGCAGTAGTTCCCAGGCTCTTCGGGTTGGTTTTGATGAACGCTCTACTCCACCAAGTCCGCACCCCTCAAAGTCGGTATAGCTCTAGACTCATGGGATGGGCTGGATTAAGGGACACTCTTGGGGAAAGTAGTCTGTACTGGACAAGGCTGAGGGTGTGAGTGGGATCCGCATCTACACTGAGAGTTGTGACTAGGGAAAGGGCCCCAAACAAGCATCTCTTCTACCACTGCCTTTCGAAGTTGGGAGATTCGGGGAAACCAGCTGTTGAGGTCTTGACTGGTGATCAGGAAGTCAGCAGAAGAGGCAGGCCCCGGAAGGAGGGGCCAGCACGGACTCACCCGTGGTAGGGCGGGGACCAACAGAGGGGGCTGTGGGAGCCCCGCCCCGCCCTCCCGGGGAAGGGCCACGTTGCCCGCTGGCAGGGCCCGGCGGGCGGCCGCAGGAAGACCGGCGAGACGGGACGCGGCCGCTCCAACGCTGGGTCTCGCCGGTCCGGAGCGAGCCCTGGTCCGGGCAGGAAGAGTTGGGAGTATCTGGTGAGTTGGGTCGGCGGATGCCGGCGTCCACAGTCCCAGGAGGGCAGGAAGCTCGGCGGAGGGAGGCCGCGCGGCCAGGGGAGTCGGGTCTGAGTCCCGAGTACGACCGAAAGCCCGGGCTGTTGAAGCGGGGAGCGTGGCGGGCCCACCCGGGGCTGCGCAGCGCTCAGTCTCCCCCGCGCGGGGAAGTGGGAACTTCACGCTCAGCGGCAGGATTCCTGGCCTTTAGCTGGGTGGGGGGGGCGGCTTCTCCGGGAGGAGCTGTTGTGAAACTCGGCTGGAGGGCACTGCGACTGCGGGTCGGGGAGAGGTGGGGTCGCCTTGAGGGAGCAGGGGACTGGAATAGAAAGTGGGCTTTCTCCAAGCCTCATCCGAGTCTAGGCTTCATAAGTTACTAGGGCTTGTTTTTGCTCAGCCATAAGGAAAATTGACTCAATATTGAAATATGTAAATTGGCAAGAAAACTTTTCCCTGACCTCTTTGCTAATGTGTGTGGAATGGGGGCCCCCAAGAAGTGCAGAGCCCCCATTTTACGAAATGTTCAGAGGGACTGGCTCACCCAGTTGTCTCTATGGAAGAGTGGCCTTAGACTGAAGCCTCATTTTCGTTAACCCTTGCTATTGCAATGGCTTTCGTGCTTAAGAATATCGTTGGCCCGCATTATTGTCTGCCTATTTTAATACTATCAAGACTGGAGAATTCTTGATTCTGGGGTCTTCCCATATTCAATCATTACTACTTGATCTTTTTTTGTTTTGTTTTGTTTAGTTTTCGAGACAGGGATTCTCTGTAGTTTTGGAGCTTGTCCTGGAACTAGCTCTTGTAGACCAGGCTGGCCTTGAACTCACAGAGATCCGCCTGCCTCTGCCTCCCGAGTGCTGGGATTGAAGGCGTCACCGCCTGACTGACTACTTGATCTTTTAGTGTGGAGATCGCTAATAATGGCATTGCATCCCTGCTTCTGTTTCTCAGAAGGTTCCATCACGGTGTTCAAACTCCGTGGCAGTTGCAACAGGTTAAACTAATTTTCTGCTTAGGACATCAGGATGTCCTTGTAGAAAATTGTCATTGTTATCCAGACATCAGGGACCTTGGAGATGACCAAAGTCAACTTGTCTGTTTACAGATGAGGAACTGATACAATGGTTCATAAGGTTACTGGTTCAGGGGCTTTTGGGGCTTGCTATTGCTGGGCTGTGGGACTTTCATGCTTTTACTGTACCAGCATTGTATTTCTCTCTCACCTTTTCCCCCAGGTCTTACCCTCTACACCCTTGAATTATTTAGCATATCTACTCTGACTCCTTTTCAGTTCTTCCTTCCCTGTTATGGAGCCTGGTACCTTATATAGAGTAAAACAACCAGTAAATAGTTCACTTAGATAGCCACTGTCTGTGATGTGTTGTTCTTGCTCTGGATTTTTTAAGCTGTGCTTTTTAAAATAGTGGGCAAGGCAGAAAGAAATAGGAGGGACAGTTCAGTAACATTCCTTCCATCTTGATACTTAAAAGCTAGGTATAACATTTGCTTTACTGATCCTGGTTGGAAGTTGACCGTTTGCTGTTTACTTGTCGCTTAGGGAACACCTTTGGCAGAGAGGGAGCAGGCATGGATGGATGGAATCAACGTTAGAGGCTAGATGCGGTAGTGCAAGCTTGTCATAGCAGAACTATACCTGCTGTCTTGGAGCCCTTGGAAAGGACACATGATGGTGTTCCAGCCAGCTCTCCAGCTACTGTCCCAGTTTATGTCAATGTGTTAAGAGAATGACCATCTACAGGAGCCTAGCCCTCAGCATGTGAGTCTTCCAGCCCAAGGCCCTGACAGATGACCGAGACAGGTCCTTCCCTCTGCCCCATTTTCTAATTCTTCAATTATTGACATTGGGTGAAGGAATAAATGATTGTTACAGTTTTAAGCCAATAAGTTAAGTAATTTATTATATACCAAAAACTACTGATAAGAAATGATGAGAGTAGAGCAGTCTTTAAAGTCTGGGCTGGGGACCTGAGTGGAGGTAGGGAGGAGCATCCACCCTGCTTATCAGAGATTGTGTTCCATTTTCTCATTATTTAAGTACTGACTGCTGTAACGAATCACCCCAAACTTAGTGACCTTTCTTGTTGCAGTCAGATATAGCTGGTTCCTTTCCATTCTTAGTGGTTAGTTCTAGCAGTGAGCGGGAATGCTAGCTGAGCTTGTCAGCCGGAACACCTTGAATGTCCTGTCTTGCTATGCAGCCCAGATTAGTCTTGAACTTTCGGCATTTCCTTGCCTCTGTCTCCTGAGTGCTGAGACACTACAGGTGTGCTTCATCATACCCAGCCGTCTTGTCTTTTAGGGATAGCTTACAGTCATAGGTCGCCTCAGAATCACAGGGAAGGTATGTGGACCCTCCCCTATGGAGGACGAAGAGCCATCATTTTGAATGAAGAGCTTCCAAAAGGGGAGATGTGGCAGTTCTCTGTGGAAAGTTCAGTTCTTCACTTTTGCTGCTGTTTTCATCTTCATTCTCTATGGTTTCGTTAATAGCACAAGTGGTCCTTCACACAGCCTTCAAGACTTCACCTGACCAAGCACTGTAGCAGGTGTAGAGGACATAGAACCTCTTTTCCTAAGGAGTGGGATAAGAGCTAAGGAAGGGATGATCTCAGATTCTCTTACAACGTTGTGGAGAGAGTGCGGATTAAGAGTAGTCATAGGGAGGTTTGGTTGTATCTGTCTGGGATGTTTCATACGCCTAGAGAATGTGAATGTTTTTAGGTGGAGTGCTGGTAACAGCACTTCAGGAGCAAAGACACCAGTGTGCGGAAGCAGTTACTGGGGAAGGACCTAGGCCTAAGGCTCTTGTGGGATCCGTGTCATTCATGGTAGAAATGAGATTACAGAAGGATGCCCATCAGTTGTGAAGCCCATTTCTGTTGTTGGGGGGCTGCCCCCAAACTCCCAAATAAATCACACCTGGAGGCTTATTTTTTTTTTCTTATGAATTCCTGGGCTTAGCTTTGTTTATTTCTAACCAGCTTTTCTTAACTTAGATGATTCTGTCTACGTTTTGCCTCTGGACTTTTATCTTTATTCTGTATACCTTTCTTTACTTCTTACTCCATGGCTTGCTCTGTAGCCAGGTGGCTGCCCCCTGGTATCCTCTTCTTTTCTTACTCCTCCTTTTTCTTCCCAGATTTCTCCCATTCTCTCTGTTTGCCAGCCCCGCCTATCCTTTCTCCTGCCTTGCTATTGACCGTTAAGATCTTTATTAGAACAATCAGATGTTTTAGACAGGCAGAGTAACACAACTTCACAGAGTTAAACTAATGCAACATAAAAGAATACAGTACACCTTTGTATCATTAAAACAAATGATCCGCAACATAAGCAAACTTGACATGCTTTTGTCAAACTAAGGAGTTTGAATTTCTTCTGTGTGGGCAGTGGCAGCCTCTTTTAATTTGAATGTGTCCAAGTATCTCCTTTAGAGAGACCACAGGTAGGTCACTTCAGGTGGGGAGCTACATCGGGGATTCTAGATTAAAACAGTATTCATAGTAGGGAAAGAAAACAGGTTAAAGGGGTTGAGGGCTTGAAATAAGAATGGCGATGAATGGGGAACTATTTCAACCCTTGGCATAAATCTGAAGCTTTTAGGTCTAGCCATGCTTCTGAAGTTAGAATCTAGTACGGAGTGGGGAGTTGTTCATGAGCCCTCTCCCCTAACCGAGGAGCTGTTGACAGCCGCTGACTTCGGGAGGAGAAAGAATGAATTTTCTTTAAAGGTGTGACTGCTGCTAGGTCATCCATGTTCCAGTGGATGGCTCCATACCCATGAGTCTATGGGCGGCACAAATGGGAGTGCAAAACAAGAGGAGTTAAAGGGTGGATTTGGACCTTGAGTGTCTGTCTGTGTGCGTGAGAGAGAGAGAGAGAGAGAGAGAGAGAGAGAGAGAGAGACTATGATCAAAATATTACTGTATGGCATTCTCAAAAAACATTGATTTTGTGCACTTACTCTAAGAACAGTGCATGATAATCCACTATGTTCATTTCTGTAGACACTCAAGTGTCATTGTGTAGACACTCAAGTGGGGTGGAGAATATAAACAGCCTCATATTAGATTAGATCCCATGCCACTAAATGAGGAGCTGTGAGATTTTCTTGTCGAATGAATTTAGGATACTGTTTGTTGGTGCATTTTGGATTGGAAATAGCAGTGGAGGGATTGTGCATATGTGTGGTGTCCACACTGAAGACACTTAGGTTACATGCACATTTGCTTGCTGAAGTTTGTAGTTTGGCAGTGCTTGGAGCTGATCCAATCCTTGTGTTGCCTTTTGCTGGTTTCACTGGTGTGAACAGTGATAGGGAGGTGGACTATCATGATCTGAAGACATCAAAGATAGCGACATTTATTTTGTTTATAGCTATCGCTGTTCTAAATGCGCTGTGGGTTGTCTCATCTAATTCTTAAAGCAGCATACTGAAGTATTCCATGATGGTTTTCATCTTAGAGGTGATAAAATTGAGTCTTAGAGATGTAGAAAAATGCAGGATGATGCCAAGCATTGCTTCGTGGCTGTCTGACTTTATACCTGTCTGCTATGTCCTTCGTATGGTCCTGAAAGGACTCAGGAGCTTGTCCACCCTGCCAGCCAAGGTCTGAATTGGATCATACCTCTGACATGGCAGCTGCTGTAGAGGGCATCACTCGTGGTCAGTGTGTGTTCATGGAAAAAAGGCTGAGCATGCCTTCTGTCTGTGCTTGTAGTACCTCAGTCCGTGCCCTAATGAGCTAGTATCTGAAAGGCTATTGCCTGAATGAGTTCCCACAACAAGAATTGTGCTCTTCCTGGCAAAACAAACAAGTGCTGTTGAAGAGTTCATATGGAAGGGCTGGGAAGGAGGGCAGGAAGGAACCAAGAGCCTGAGAGAGGTTTTCCCGTGAGCCATCCAGTCACTCAAAATGTTTGTAGACTTGCTAAAAATCCTGCTGACAGGTAATCCTGACTTACTTTGATCTGCATGCTAGTGGGTGCATCGACATCTAGAGAAAATGAAAAGTCGTTTGAAGGTGATTTCTTGAGGTTTTGCCACCAGCCGGAAAACTTGTAGGTAGGTTTGAGGTTTGAAGTGTCTCATTGACAATTCAAGGACAGTCCACTCCCCTATTCCAGAAGACAGCACTTAAGTTAATGAAGTTCTGTCTCTTTGTCTTTCTCCCATCCTTTTGTATTAAAGACCTTTCCTGCTTAGACATTTGCTTAGAAAGCAGAAAGATACGGTACCCTGAAATCCTGGCCATTGGAATATAGGGAAAGTTTCAACATTGACCACATTTTGAAGGTGAGGAGTAAAGGAGAACCTTCAACTGGTACATCTCAATTCTCCCAAGAAACTAGTATAATGAAGTAGGGATGTATGCCACAACTGAGTGGAAATGACCTAAGGTTTCTGTGAATACTGGCATTCTAGGAACTGCGGGGACAGACGGGCTTGGGGCGACAGGACCCAGATCACAGGGCTGTAGAGAGTAGATCTGGAACCTAAGGTTTTGAGCTAGGATAGAGAATGGAGGTGTGAGTGCAGCGAAGGGCCAGTGAGACCATGGCCTGGCAGGAGCAGGTATGCAGTTGAGAGAGTCAATGTAAAACTAGTCAGTCAGCTTTGTTCCCCTTACTGAATGTGCCCAGCTGGGACAATAGCTAATGGATGAAGTTACTCAGATGGAGTCCACATTGCCTTATTTTATTTATTAAAGAAACTTTATTTAGAAACAGTTTTTACAAAAAAGTTTCAGGAATGAAAATGGCCCTCCAGAGTGACACACAGATACTCAGGTTCATGTGCTGTTGAGGGTGTTGAGGGTGTGCCCCATTCCGCCTGTGCGCTGTGCTGCTTCCTGTTCTGAGCTACTTGAGGGCAGCTGTCATGGACAAGCTGCCCTAAATATTTCAGTGTGTATTCCCTCAGAATTGGGGTGCTCTTTTGCATACCTTAATTAGATACCAGTTATTATAATATCTACTTTAACTTACTGTCTAGGTCAGTTTTACTTTGTATGATTAGTATCTTAAAATTTTTAAAAATTTTAGTTTTTGTATTTTATGTGAATAAGTGTTTTGCTTACTTCTACGTGTGCATTCATGGTATCTTCAAAGATTTAAAGGTGTCAAATCCCCTGGAACTGGAGTTGTGGATAGTTGTGAGCCACCTTGTGAATGCTGGTGTCTGAACCCTGGTCCCCTGCTAAAGCAACCACTGAGCCATCTTCAGCCTTTAGTGTCTTTTTTGTAAGAAGAGTTTTATTGACATATAATTGATATACAGTAAACCACATGTGTTTAAAAAGTACAGTTTGTTTTGATAAATATATCCATAAAACTATTACTGTAATCAACATGATAATCAAGACAATAAACATACCCACTCACCCCAAAATTTACTGGCGTAGTCCAGCCCCAGATTGAGAGCTTCAGTTCTTCAGTGGTCACTAACAGACTTGAGACAGGTTTTAATTTTTTTTTGTCAGTCTCATGAGTAATATTTAATTTGCATTTTGCTTATGCTTGAAGTTGAACATTTTCTGATATGTGTAAGGACTATATGTGTTTCTTATGAGCTACCCTTATTGGCTCATTTTCCATAGAATTGTTTGCCTTTTTTTTTCTCTCTTATTTGAAGTCTTCCCCTAGTGTGATATTGTATCTGTGATTGGTGCTGCAGAACTGCTCAGTCCATTTTCTTTCCTTGTGTTGTTTCTACCCAGGTAAAAGTCTTTCAAGTAAGGAAAACATCAGTTTGCTTTTGTTGCACCAAGAGTCAAACCTAGAAAGCCTTCCTCAGCACCCATATTTTCCTCCTAGACTTTAGTTGTTGGTTTGCTTGTTTTGTTTTTAATTTGTTTGAATTTCTGGTGCACTTGGAAATTATCCATATATAGATGTAATTTTATACCTACATTTTTCCAAATTCCTGTGTAATAGTTACAGTCTTGTTCTATTTCATTGGATAGTCTACTTATTTATTACACATCTAATTGCAGACTTTTAGTAATTATTATTTTGATACCTCCTTGAACAAGTCCCTCCACCACTCTTTTTTGCAAATATTCCTGTGTTTTTCTCCATATAAAAGCAGATTTATTGAATTTTTAATAGTCCAGTGTGATTCAAGTAAAGGGATGTTGAAGTATTTTACTTTTTTAGGAATTGTAATTTTGTTTCATATGGGCTTTTGAATGATTAAGTTTATCTTTAAATATTTGTTTTCGTAGATTTTGCGTAGGATTTTTATCTCTATTCTTCTAATTACTAATTTTTGTGGTTATGAAGGCCATTGCTCACTAGTATGTTAGTGATTTTTGCCATTGACTGCTGTGTAGCCCTTTCTAGAAACCTGCACAGCATTAGCAAACAGATAGTTTTGCTTCAGTCTTCAGTTGTTTCACTTGTATTGGCTGACTAATAACCACTGAGACTGTGGGCAGCATGATTTTTAAGATTAATGTAATTACTATTTTCTTCTTCTTTTTCTTCTTGTTGTTTGTTTTGTTTTGTTTTGTTTTGTTTTCCCAGACAGGGTTTCTCTATGTAACCCTGGCTGTTTAGACCAGGCTGGCCTCAAACTCAAGAGATCTGCCTGCCCTTGCTTCCCAGCTGCTGGAGTTAAAGGCATGTGCTGCCACATCCAACCCCTCTTCTATTTTCAAGTTGTTGTTTTGTTGTTGGTATGTTATCACAATGCTATCAGCAGGAGCTGAGTAATGCTCCCTTGTATATCTGTAGCACATTTTGTGTGTCTGTTGGTCTGTCACCAACACTGAGACTGATTCCGTAACTTGAATATTGTAGGCAGTGCCTCCATAAACACGAGTGTTGTTGGCAGCCTGACGTTATTTCTGACATCATTGTATTAAACAGAATAACTAAACACAGAAACACAAACATTTTCCTTCATTGTGTTTCCTTACTAAGTCAGGTGTGATATTTGGTTTTTTTAAAAATCAATAATTTCAGGGTAGTTTGACTTGAGGAATGGGGGTTAAATGGTCTTACCTCTCCCTCTTTCTGAACTAGACTCTGGCTGAAAGACAGAACATGAGATCTGGCTGGTAGGGAACCAGGAGTGACTGACTGACTGTTCCTTCCTTCCTTTCTTCCTCCCTCCCTCCCTCTCTCCCTCCCTCCCTCTCTCCCTCTCTCCTTTCCTACCCCCTCTCTCCCTTCCCCACTGTCATCATTCTCTGCCTCCTTGTCAAACTAACACTGTTTTCTGAGGACTGTTTTCTCATTTTGAAGTGGTAGAGCATGCTGTCCTGATCCTGCAGTCAACCTCCTTGCTTCCCTTTTTCCTTAGTTACTCCCTGTGCCCATCCTCTCCTCTGTGGCATGTGGAATTATACATACTTGAGGTAACAGTTGATTTTTTTTCTCTCCTCTCTTTAGGTTCATGACTTCTTCCTAATCTCAGCGCAGAAGAATCAACCCTTAGATTGGGGAAGTGAGCCAGGCAAGGCAAAGGCAGCCTTGAGCCCTCCCCTTGCCTGCCCTCCCCTGTGGGGGCCAGGATGCTGAAGAAGCAGTCTGCAGGGCTTGTGCTTTGGGGTGCTATTATCTTTGTGGGCTGGAATGCCCTACTGCTCCTCTTCTTCTGGACACGCCCAGCACCTGGCAGGCTACCCTCAGACAGTGCTCTTGATGACGACCCTGCCAGCCTCTCCCGTGAGGTGATCCGCCTGGCTGAGGATGCTGAGGTGGAGTTGGAGCGGCAGCGGGGACTGTTGCAGCAAATCAGGGATCATCATGCTTTGTGGAACCTGAGGTGGAAAGTGCCCACTGTGGCCCCTCCAGCCTGGCCCCGTGTGCCTGTGACCCCCTCACCAGCTGTGATCCCCATCCTGGTCATTGCCTGTGACCGCAGCACTGTCCGGCGCTGCCTGGATAAGCTGTTACACTATCGGCCTTCAGCTGAGCGTTTCCCCATCATTGTCAGCCAGGACTGTGGGCACGAGGAGACAGCACAGGTTATTGCTTCCTATGGCAGTGCTATCACACACATCCGTCAGCCAGACCTGAGTAACATTGCTGTACAGCCAGACCACCGCAAGTTCCAGGGTTACTACAAGATCGCCAGGCACTACCGCTGGGCACTGGGTCAGATCTTCAACAAGTTCAAGTTCCCAGCAGTTGTAGTCGTGGAGGATGATCTGGAGGTGGCACCAGACTTCTTTGAGTACTTCCAGGCCACCTATCCACTGCTGAGAACAGACCCCTCCCTTTGGTGTGTGTCTGCTTGGAATGACAACGGCAAAGAGCAGATGGTAGACTCAAGCAAACCTGAGCTGCTCTATCGAACAGACTTTTTTCCTGGCCTAGGCTGGCTGCTGTTGGCTGAGTTGTGGGCAGAGCTGGAACCCAAGTGGCCCAAGGCCTTCTGGGACGACTGGATGCGCAGACCTGAGCAACGGAAGGGGCGGGCCTGTATTCGGCCAGAAATTTCAAGAACGATGACCTTTGGCCGCAAGGGTGTGAGCCATGGGCAGTTCTTTGACCAGCATCTTAAGTTCATCAAGCTGAACCAGCAGTTCGTGCCCTTCACCCAGCTGGACTTGTCATACCTGCAGCAGGAGGCCTATGACCGGGATTTCCTTGCCCGTGTCTATGGTGCCCCCCAGCTGCAGGTGGAGAAAGTGAGGACCAATGATCAGAAGGAACTGGGGGAGGTGCGGGTACAGTACACTAGCAGAGACAGCTTCAAGGCCTTTGCTAAGGCCCTGGGTGTCATGGATGACCTCAAGTCCGGTGTCCCCAGGGCTGGCTATCGGGGCATTGTCACTTTCCAGTTCCGGGGCCGGCGTGTCCATCTGGCACCCCCACAGACCTGGGGTGGCTATGATCCTAGCTGGAATTAGCACCTGCCTTTCCCCGCTGGGTCTCCTTGGCATACCATGAGCTGAGACAGGCCTGCAGTCCCTGGGCTATACCATCCTGTCAGTGTTTCCCTCTTGGGTCTATAATCTTTCTATTTCTGTGCCCCCCCCCCCAGTGGCATTCTAGTGCAAAAACCATGATGAGGGTTATACTCCTGTTATCAGGAGAACTATTGTGTGGTGTATTTGGTGATACAGAAACCACTGTGTGGTATGGGGAGGCTTGGGCTTGTTGGGGCTAGGGCGTTCTCTCGAAGGGCATCTGCAGAGAGCTTGGCAGCTCTAGCTCTCTTGACCAGGCCTATTGACCCTGACCTGACTTCTGTCAGAACATGAACCCACCTTATATACCTATTCCCCCTTTCTTCACCTTTCCCCAGTGTGGGGCTAGGTTATGGAAGAAGGAATGGGTTTGTGGCCAAATGAGACTAACCAAAGGGGCTTCACTCTCAGGGTCAGATTGGCATTGTTGGGGTGCCAGGGCCGCTGCCTCCTGGCCTCTCTTCCTGCTGACTCTCTGGTGTTCTTCTCCTGCAGCACAGCAGCTTGTGGTTGGGAGATGGGAGGTGGAAAGGGAGCGATTTCTGTGCTAGGGCCAGCTGTTGGGGGAGCCTGTACTTGGGCACCCCTGCTTTCTGGAAGTCAGTCCCCTCTGTGTCCGTTAGGAGGAGTTGGTGCCAGCCTGGTGGGAGACAGTGGACTGACTTCTGTGCCTCTTTCCCCCTGGGGTTTGGTGTAGAGGCTCCTCCCTGGGGGCTGGCTCCTGGTGGCCATCTCAGAGCAAAGTATCCCAGGACATCTCTGGCCCCAAACCAGCTTCTGTCCTGCCTTCCTAAGCATTCCCACATCTCCCCCCGCCAAGCTGCAGGTAGCAGGTTGGAGAGAAATTTGTGTGTTTTTGTTTGTTGCCTGACCTTAGTTTCATGGAAGAAAATGAAATCTACAGAATTATTTTCAAAAATAAAGTAAAGGCTGAATTGTCTGAATTTCCTGTCTGTGTCCTAGGAAAGGAGGTAAAAGGGGTGGGGGGACAGAGGGAGTGAAGTCTACAGGAAGAGCTAGGCAGGTAAGAGAGCATGAGGACACTTGAAGGACAGAAAGAGAAAATAGGGTAGGTGTGACTGGGGGGAGGACAAGGGACAGCTGAGGAGGGGACCAGGTGGGGTAGCCAGGCTGACTTGTGGGGAGGGCTCCAGGCTGCAGGCCTGCTGTTAATCTTCAAGTTGGTTAAGTGGGTCTGGGAGTGGTCTGCAGAAAGCATGGCCTCTCAACCCTCCTAGGCTGTCTTGTGGCATGTGCCCTTGGCTCACTCAGGCAGTGTCTACTGGGCACCTCAGCAAGGTGCCCTTGAGTCCAGGGTTTGCGGATATAGGGCAGGCTATACAGTGGCACTTGAGACTCCCGATTGTGGCCTCAGTGACAGCCAGAGCACATTTGTCCCACCCTCAGTGTTTACTGAGACTCCACCCATATCAGTCAGTGCCCTCCGAAAAAGTTTCATTCCCTGCTAATGTGTGTGTGTGCATGCGCACATGGGGGCATGCGTGTTCATGTATGTGTAGATACACATGTGCACTTTTATGGAGTCCAAAGGTCAACCTCATGTCACTCCTCAAAATACTGTCTATGTTACTCTCCCGCTAGCAGAGAACTTACCCATTATGCTAGGCTGGTGGCCAGTGAGCCCCAGGGGTGCACCAGTCCACCTCCCCGGTGCTGCGACAACTGGCCTTTTTACATGGGTTCCAGGAGTTCACCCCAGGTCCTCTTGTACAGCAAGTTATTTATTAGCTGAGCTACCTCCCCAGTCCAAATTTTTTACAAAGCAATTATTTAAAAACCTGGATCTTAACTGACTGACAGTCAAATTTGGATCTGGCCAGTTTTGGTAGAGATCACTGGATAAAGCTCTGTCCAGAAGGGAAGAAGTAGGAGCTAGTGACTGGTTTTGGGCTCAGGAGTGCAGGCTAAAACGATGGACTCTTCACTCGTCTTCAACTTTTACATTGGTTGTGTCTCCCCTTGATGCTCTGAGATGAATTATTTAACACTGATTTGAAAGGAGATAGTCCATTGTTTGTGGCTGCAGACGCAGGGCGGAGAGGGGAGACACATCATCTCTGACCATTGAGTGAGGAATAGTTTGGACTTCATGTTCTCGGCATTTAATGCATTTAGCAGCCTCTGGCCAAATGCTTTGTCCTGAGCTCTGCCAGGATTGTGTTGCTGCTGTTTACCAGTGGAGAAGCAGGCACAATAGGGGTGAACTTGATCGGGGATGCTTGGGGCGGACCCAGGATTGGAATGGAATGTGTGCTGTGAAGAACTGAGATACGGGACTGGTCCATTTTATCCTTCAGTGCCTTCACCCCTCCCCAGCCTCATCTGGCCCCACGGCAGCCCGTGATACCAGGCCGCCAGAACAACCTGCTGGTATCTCCTGCCCTGGATGGTGGGCCTGTTAGTGTGAGTCCAGGAAGTACAGAGCAGGAAGAGGAGGAAGGGGATGATTTGAAGCCTGCCAATGCCGTGCAGAGGTTTAAGAACAGCCTGGCTTCTCAGGTTTTCCTCGAAATGAAGAGCCCCTTTTTGAGGTCTGTTCATATTCTGTTTGCTTTTGAAGTATTCCTCAAAGAGTTAGCTTTCTGCTTTGAGGGTTATGTGTGCATAGTGGACAGGATCCCTGAAGCTTTTGAGGACAACAAGGGGGTGTGCCTGCTGGAAAGCACCGCAGTGTTAGATGTAGAGTTGTCTTCTGTTACAGATCAGAGATTCCACAGTCCCAGGTCACCCGCCTTGGGGTTTGCTGTGGTTCTGCTTTTGTTCCTATTCAGCACCCCTTGGTCCACCCCCTGCCATTCCTCCTTATGCCCATTCACTCATGACTCCAAGGGCTCAGGATCACTATCTTTGCCTTCCCTGTGGCCTAGCCCTCTTCTCTAGGTCAGTGAGTCATCCCAGTGTAGACAGATGTATTGGATGTAGTCACTGGCAAGGCTTCTGAGTCTTCAGTAGACTTAATCTTCTCGTTTCCATTTGATCCCTGTCGGGTGGGTTGCCAGGAGAACTGAACCTCTTAGGAAAGACCAGAAGGGTGGGAGTAAGAAGGTAATTATAGCACTTGATTGAAAATCTTACTTTAAGAATGTCTTCTCCCCTTTATTCCATATTTGTTTTAGGAAGTCAAAACAGATTACAGTAATATCCGTGCCTCTTTACCAGGTTTATATTTTGATGCAGGATCCTACCAGACTTCTTTCGCACACAAATAGAACATTTATTTATCAAAAATTCATAAAATTCTGCAAATACTTAGCTTATGTAAGTTTATGTAACTAATAAGTTTATGTAACATAATGTTAGCCTCATTTTTAAGAAATATGGGTCTCAGATTTCTAGGTGGGAATTTCGCAGCATCAGGTGGCTTGGCTCTCCAGGAGCCCTTGGCCCCGTTTTCTACTTGACACTTGGCTAGCCTGGGCACATCTCAGGGAGTTTATGTTTGAAACACAGGTTAGAGGCCCTTTCAGGTCAGGTGCCGTGGTCTCTGAGGCTCAGAGACCAAACATGGTGGCGCAGATTATCTGGAGCGCCCGTATGCGAGTTGGGAACTAGGCTGGAGACTTTAAAACACACACACATAGAGACACGGGGACATGGGTCATCCTTGATACAAGAATGCCAGCTTTATTGTGTTCCAGGGAAGCTTATGTAGGATCCTTAGCTGATAGCCACTCCCCGGCTCTCGGGATCTTTCAGCTGCAGGCCTCACCAGAACCCAATCCCCTGCCATCATGGTCTCGTGCTCAGAGCAGCTGCAGACACAGGTATACAAGTTGTTTGGCTCAGTTCACTCCAGTAGGCAAAGGGTCTGAGGCAGGCAAAGAAAGTCAAGGGGCCAGGGGTCTGCAGCCCCCAACAGTGATCCAGGTGATGGGCCTGACTGACCCCTGCACTAGACCCCATTATCTGTATGTCTTACTCTGGAGAAAGCAGACCTTGGAGCCTGCCAGAACTTCGTCCTGTGAGATCAGTATCTTCTGGAAGGTTATGAAGATGAATTAATGTCTGGAAGCAACATGAAGACAGTCCCGTGGAACTCCTTTGTTTTCTTTCCCGGTGCTCACCTTGGTCCCCCTGCTTTGTTTCACATGGGTCTAAAGGCAGTTCAGTGGCCATCTTAGAGGCTGTGGACATGAGGACCACGTGGTGCTGAAGTTGGAGCGCTTTGCCTCGTTGCCTCCCCTCGCTCATTTGAAGTCTGGTTCTCTCTACTAAAACATAAGTGACTCAGAACTAGAGTTAGCTGCAAACAACAGGAAATTTGGATCTAAAGAAGTGAGAGATAGGGGCTGGCGAGATGGCTGATCAGTTTAAAGAGTGTATACTGCACATGCAATAGGACCCAACTTCCGTTCCTAGCACGTACATCAGGCAGCTTCCAACCACAGGCAGCTCCAGTTCCACGGAATCTGAGCTCATGCTTCCTGGGACATGTTGTACACAGACATACAACAGGCATAGACACACAACTAAAACAAAATTTTTAAAGAGGTTGGTGATGTAGAGCTGGCTTGGTGCCTTCTGATGTCATCAGAGCCTCAGGTACATGTTGGTCTCACCTTAGCATGAAGCTTCCATTCTGGGTGTTACTTCTTGGCTACAAGAGTTCCAGCCATCACCCAGGTTCAGCTGAAGGAAGGGAAGACAGGCTAAAGAAGGGCCATTCCATTTCTGGAAATCTGAAGTCAGTGCCTGATCACAGGTCCGTGGCCACAAACAGAATACACAGACATGCTCTCTGCAAAGGAAACAATCAGAGTAACTGCCTGCTAAACTGAGTTTTAGTTAAACTGGGATTCCTGCTACTGAGGAAAAAGGGAGTGAGGTGTGGAAAGCCATCTGTGTTGTAATGCCTGCAAGACGAGCCAGTCATGGCGGGAGAAGGTTCTTGGGGGAAGGGAGGGTGATGGTGTTATGGAAGTGCGTTAAGAATCCTGACCTGGAGAAGAGCAAAATTAAGCTTCCCAAAACCCTTCCGGGGTTCCATGTGAACTATCCTATCGTGGTGAGGCCTGCCCAGGGTCACACGAGAGTAGTTTTAGGTTTTCCCTTACCGTTTTGTTTATTTTTTCAAGACAGGGTTTTTCCATGTAGCCCTGGCTGTCCTGGAACTCTCTGTAGACCTGGCTGACTTCAAGCTCAGAAATCTGCCAGCCTCTGCCTCCCGAGTTCTGGGATTAAAGGCATGCGCCACCACTGCCCAGCTAAGAATAGCATTCTTCAAGACCACACCCATCCACCGAAGTGCTGATTGACAGGCACTGGCAGATGGAGGAAGGAACCATCTTCAACACGGCTGTAGGTTCACCATCCAAGACGGACCTAGGCATCAGGAAGGAGTCAAGGCAAAGAAGGACAAACAGTTCTTCACAGGCTGACATCAGTGCCCACATCACCCTCCAGTGCACACAGGCACACATGTTCACAGGCTGACATCAGTGCCCACATCACCCTCCAGTGCACACAGGCACACATGTTCACAGGCTGACATCAGTGCCCACATCACCCTCCAGTGCACACAGGCACACATGTTCACAGGCTGACATCAGTGCCCACATCACCCTCCAGTGCACACAGGCACACATGTTCACAGGCTGACATCAGTGCCCACATCACCCTCCAGTGCACACAGGCACACATGTTCACAGGCTGACATCAGTGCCCACATCACCCTCCAGTGCACACAGGCACACATGTTCACAGGCTGACATCAGTGCCCACATCACCCTCCAGTGCACACAGGCACACATGTTCACAGGCTGACATCAGTGCCCACATCACCCTCCAGTGCACACAGGCACACATGTTCACAGGCTGACATCAGTGCCCACATCACCCTCCAGTGCACACAGGCACACATGTTCACAGGCTGACATCAGTGCCCACATCACCCTCCAGTGCACACAGGCACACATGTTCCATTCGTTAGAACTTAGCCCAGCCCGGGTCTCTTGGTCACAGGTAGAGTGGGAAATGGAGTCTCAGCTTGACTACAGTGTGTTCTGCTAACGCTCTTACTTAGGGCAGGCATAGGTGGGGTGGGATGGTTAATGTCCTGGCAGTATTTGTGAGTGTGGAGATGTGGTACCTTTGTTATATTTCAAGGTTTCTATTTAAGAAAAAGAACAAACTCAGGCCCTGAAAACTCACCAAGACCCTCCATACCTTCCCAGAGGAAACCACCAATGAGCAGGCACTGTGGGAACGGCTGCCTCCATCCTGCAGGAAGCTGCACAGAAGTCCAGCTCCGTGTATGCGGAGTTAGGTTATTAAAGGTACACTATTAGTCTCTCCATGTCATCCTGTCAAAATAGTAGACACAGATGGTCTATGAAGTAGAGACTTAGGCTCATGGTCTGGAAGGTTCAAGTCTAAGACGGACCATTCTGCTGGCTGGTTGGTAGGATCCATGTCCGTGTGGGACTGCCCACATCTCCAGCTCGGAAGCAGATAGATGAGATGAGCCGGGGGGCCCTACAGTTCACTCTGGGGAGCACACCTCCAAGTGACTGTAGATCACCCACAGACTCCATCACTGTCCAGACACCACTCTGGGAACGAAGCCTGTCCCCTAGGGTTTCTGGAGGGAATTTGACATTCGGATACAACATTAGCAAAGCTGCTTGGTTTGCTTAGAATCTTGGACTGAAAGCTACGCTGTAAGAAACCTCACTTCCCTGAGAGCAGCTCGCACTGGCGAGGCCAGCGGGGATGGCTGGCAGTAGCAGCTGCAGGTCCTGTGAGGGAGCTGTCCTCGATATCCAGTCCCGTGGAGCCTTCAGAAACCGCAAGCTTGGGCTGACATAGAGCTGCAGCTTGGTGGGAAGCAGCAATTACTTGGCCAAGCCCTTCCTCAAATTTCTAACCCACGAGTAGCAAATAAGGGGTTATTTTTAGCTACTAAGTTTTTGAAAGTGGTTAATAAGTGAACATAGTCACTGGTCGGAACTCTTGGCTGTTGTGTTCTGTCCTTGAAATGGAGAAGTCTTCACAACCACAATGGAATGCTTAAGCAAATATTTTGAGGATAAGGATTTCCAAATGCTTACTCAGTACTACCCAAGGGTGAGTACAGTGTTTGTTCTATTACTAGGTAGAAATTATCTTTGAATTAAAGGATATGAATATTATTTTATCCACCCCCAACTTTTTTTCAATTTTGTATTTGAAGTATTTTTCAAGTTTTTATTATGAAAATTTAAATCCACAGGGAAATTGAGGGATTAGTGCCAAGGAGATGTACATTTCTTCTCCAGAGATAATGTAAGAATTAATACTTTGTCATGTGCACGTACGTGCACATTACACACACCCTTTTATCTTCACATCAAGTAGGAGGTTACTGGGCAAATCTTTTTAAACTAATTGCTTAAGTTACATCTGGGGTCACGGACTTCTCTGGTGTTTTCACACATTTATGCCGTTATACTTCGTTCTTAGTCATCCGCCTTCTCTGCCTCACCCCCACATCCGCTCTGCCCTCCGCTTCCGAACAGTTCTTTCTTCCGTTTTCATGGCCCCTTATTCCAGCGCTTCTCACCCTCTAGGACACAACTCCCTGGGGTGGGGGGGTCAAATGGCCCTTTCACGGGGGTCTCATATCAGATATCCTGCATGTCAGATATTTACGTGACAATTCATAACAGCAGCAGAATTACAATCATGAAGTAGCAATAAACTAATTTTATGGTTGAGGGGTCATCACAACCCCCACGAGGAACTGTGTTAAAGAGTCACAGCACTGGGAAGGTTGAGAACCAGGGACTTATTTTGTTACTCTCACTTCCCTCCCCAGGAGGGCTCTTCCTCTTTTCTGCTTTCAGCACACACGAATCCAGGTCCCTGTATGAGAGGAAACATGGTATTTCTCTTCCTGCGCCCGGCTCGTTTTCCGTTGCATAACACTCTCCAGCTGTTGGCTCCACTCGGTGCCATGGTTTAACTTGTTTCCTACAGCTGATATAATTCCTTTGTTTCTGCACCCCACCTTTTCTTCCTGTGTTCATCTGATGGATGGGCGTCTAGGCTGTTTCATTTCTCAGCTATTGTAGGTGCTGCAACAACAAACCTGGGCTTCCAAATATCCCCGCGGTGTGACGACAGAGGCCTTCAGGCAATATCCAGGAGGACACAGCTGGGTCATATTTTTATTCTATTTTCAATAGTTTCAGTAGCAGCTATATTTACTGCTAGAATGACTTCAACTCACTCCCACAAGCTCTGTATAAGGTCCTGTTTCCCCCCACCCCCAGATTTCTTTTCCTGGTGGTAAGAGGGATATCAAAGAAGTTTAATGTTGCATTTCCTGCTGGCTAAGGATGTTGAGGTTTCAAACACTTTGAAATATTTGCTGGTCAATTGAGTCTTCTTTAGAGTAGTATCTTTTAAGATCATCACCCCATTTATTGATTGGATGATGGTGGGCTGTTAATTTTCACCAATTATTTATAAATATTTTTAGTAATCATATAAGTAATGTGTTATTTGCTCTGCCATCGTAAAATGTAGGAAATTGGAAAGAAATAGAACTCATTAATAATTTCACTTCCTAGATTACTTTTTTTCCCTAGATTAATTTTTAATCTGGGTATACTTTGTGCTTCATTTGCTCTTCATTAGGCGGGAGTGCCCTCTAGTGGTAATTGGTAAAATTGCACTAGACGGGAATTTTTCTTAGCAAGGTCTCATGGTTGTCCTGATTGTTTAGACTCGAGTTTCTAAAGCTGATGAAGATCCTGCGGACCACATCCAGGGCTTCCACCCATCATAACGGCTGCCTGTCTCTGCTCCTGGTCCGGTAGCTCTGTACTTCAGTCAGATGACCCACACACTGAAGTCAACACCTTTCCTCCCCAGCTGAGCGGATGTCTTGGATTTTCCAAGGTTCTTTCCATCTTCCTTCAGTTTGTTCTTCTGTCCCTTCCTCCAGTCACATCTTGCCTTATGTACGTGTCCTGCCTTCTAGGACTCTGATACAGTTTACTCTTGATATATTTTTTTTTAACCTACCAACTTTGGTTTCATTGCAAATTAGCACACTCGAGCATCTGCATTTATATAATGAAGTCTCTATAATACTTTCAAAATAGAACATTTTTTTCCTCACAAAATTAAGAACAATAAAAAGACCCTACACATAGCACTTGAAACTGTTGTTTGCGAAGACACAGGCAGGAAGCCACACACTTCTGTAAGCTGTATTTCCATACCTCCCCAAGCAGTTTAGACAGCAACCGCACGTCACACACACTGAGTCTACTGTGCCTCCCTCCGTTGATACACACGAGTAAGAACAATTCTTTCTCTTGGGATGACTAAAGTTATTGTAGTTGTGACAAACCTGTCAGGAAGAAGTGGGGACATTTGTCTCTGTGGCAAGCATGTGGTGAGCCGGACTGAAGAGGAGAGCAGGCATTTGGACATTTAGAAAAGGGAGGTGTCGATCCAGAGTGGCCTGAAGTGCAGTGGCAAGACAGAACTGGGTGGAGCTCAGGGTTCGGGGTCAGTGAGCTTATCACTGTGCCGTAGACAGCTGATTCTCAAGAGCCTCGCGCTGGGAAAGGTGAAATGTCTTCAAGCCCCTCTCTCACCCGGCACATCCGAGAACTGTGATGTGACTGGCTTGTGAAATAGGAGGACCTTTAACTCAAATCCTACAGTGGCAGTCAGTGGAATTTTCCAGGGCCGGGATGAGATGGTGTATGGTGTTGAATAAAAATGCAGTGATATTTTCGATGGAGGATGTTAGAAATTTTATATGAGAGACGGAGGTAGATTCTTATCTGCCATGTTTATAATTTTCTCACATCTCTGTGGCTTAATGTTTTGAGAACCTGTTTTCTGTGAACACATAGCAACAATATATAAGTAAGAAAGAAGATAGAAACCCTGTCTCGAAAAACCAAAAAAAGAAAAGAAAGAAGACAGACATATCTTTGGTGAAGTATAAAAAATAAAAGTATCCAGAGGGACTGGAGAGATGACTCAGTGGTTAAGAGCATTGGCTGCTCTTTCAGAGGTCCTGAGTTCAATTCCCAGAAACTACATGGTAGCTCACAACTATCTGTAATGAGACTTGGCGCCCTCTTCTGGCCTGCAAGCAGACATGCAGACAGAACACTGTATATAATAAATAAAAATCTTTTAAAAAAAATCCAGAATAAACACACATGATAATGGCACCAGGGACTTTCTCCTCATGTCCATGAGACAGTGGACTAGCATCTTCAAAAGTTTCAGAAAATGAATCTGCTTTCCTAAATTTTATATTTGGCCAAAATTATATGTGTTAGTAAAGATAAATGCATAAATCAGTGTCTCATGAATAATATCTAAGGAACTTTGTTTTCATAGATTCTCAATAAAAGAAACAGTTGGGGATAAAATGGCCACAATACATGAAGTGCATATATGTTTTACAGAAAGAGGGGGCTGGAATTTAAAACAATAGCAAGCATAGTTATTAGTAGGTAGGGAAATTTTCTTAGCCAGTGCATGTAAAACTCCCCATTGCTTTGTTTAATATGGCAAGCGAAGCTAACATTCCCAATGAGAATAAGTGAGACTGGAAACAGCTATTTGAATAAATATTATGTATTAAAGTCCTATTGAGATGATAATAGTATAATGACAATTGTTAGAAATATATATGTTGGGCATCTCTAATCTGAAAATTCAAAGTCCAAGCACTCCAAAATCTAAATCTTTTTCTATATAACCTAGACTGGGCTGGAACTCACTATATAACACAGGCTGGCCTGGAATTCAGAGTCCTCCTGCCTCTGCCACCCAGATGCTAGGCATATAGACAGATCTATGCTACTAACTCAAAAACATTCTATCAGCATGACACCACAAATGGGGAATTCTGCATCTGACTTCATATGAAGGATCACAGTCAAATTGTAGGTACACTAAACGTATACATATGTATTCATCTGTGCATACATATGTATCTGCCTTTAGTGTATCTATGTACAGGGCATATATGAAATAGTAGACTTGGGTCCCATCAAAAGTGTGAGGGGCAATTCGGAAGTATTTGTGGTTGCAAGCATTTTTAATAATATTAAGCGTTGCCTGTACTTTGGACTGTGGTTCCCCTCACCCAGATTCCCGGTGGTCTTCTCAGCACAGGTTGTGGGTGGCCACTTAGAAGTTCAGTGGGCAAAGCTTCTCATGAAAAGCAGGACAACACTATGTCAGGGTTTCAGCAGAAGGGTAGGCTGGGAGAACCAAGTGACAAGGAGGGCCTCCTGGCAGTGAGGCTTACAGAACAACTTGGGACTTTTTCCTGAGGATTCCTTTGTTGACCGAGGTTTTCTGTTCCACAAGGTTCCATAGTTGTTTAGTCCCAAAGAAACCACACAGAGGTCTACACTAGTTATAAACTGATTGGCCCACTAGCTCAGGCTTCTTATTAACTCATAACTTCTATTAACCCATTATTCTTGTCTATGTTAGCCACGTTGCTCAGTACCTTATTCATTGAGGCAATCACATCTTGCTTCTTCTGTGGCTGGGTCAGAACTTCAGAATAAGCTTTCCTCTTCCCAGAATTCTCCTGTTCTCATTGACCCGCCTCTACTTTCTGTCTGGTTGTCCAGCCTATACTTCCTGCCTGGCTACTGGACAATCAGCATTTATTTAAAATATAATTGACAGAATACAATTGTCCCACACCACTTCCCCCTCTTTTTTTTTTTGAAAAAAAACAAGAACTCTGAATCTAATATCCTTTGTTTAGCTTTTCTTCTGACCATTAGCCATAACAACTTACAACCAATATTCTAAACAAAGGAAAATATCCATAGTCCATTTTTGGGGGATGTGGGCATAGTATTCCAGGCTACTTCTTGCTGGTTGGGGGCACTGATACTCTGATGGGGACCTAAAGAAAATTTAGAATTATGATAAAGTCCTGACTGGAGTATCCTGTGAGGCTTGATCATCTCAGGCAGTAGTCTTGAATCTGTTCTGGATGTAGAACTCAGACAACTGGGCCATCAGCTCCTATTGGAGATTTCTCGGGTGGTCTTCCTTGATCAAACCTGATTTTTCTTGACTCAGAATGAATCTACAGCCTCTCATTTTCTGTGGAAACAAAAGCAAAACCTCTTCTCCAAAGTAACATACCTTTTGACTTCAATTTTGAAGTCAAGGTATTTTTAAAATACCCATCCTGGATTAATTCAGAAACATTTATAACCAAATATCTTTTGGCAGCTGTTGCTCCTTCCTCAGCATTCAAACAATCCAATGAGAACATAATTACATACAATATCCAGACTCTCTGTATATTTTTCATCTATATGTGGCTCTATTTTAACCTCTATTTCTTTTATTTTTAATTTTTTAAAAAATATTTATTTATTTATTATGTATACAATATTGTGTGTGTGTGTGTGTGTGTGTGTGTGTGTGTGTATGCTGCAGGCCAGAAGAGGGCACTAGACCCCATTACAGATGGTTATGAGCCACTATGTGGTTACTGGGAATTGAACTCAGGACCTTTGGAAGAGCAGGCAATGCTCTTAACCTCTGTGCCATCTTTCCAGCCCTATTTTTAATTTTTTAAGACAGGGTTTCTCTATGTATCTTTGTCCTGGGACTTACTCTGTAGACCAGGCTGTCCTTGAACTCAGAGATCTGCCTGCCTCTGCCTCCCAAGTGCTGGGATTAAAGGTGCATACCACCATACCTTGAATTCACAGAAGTCTGCCTGCCTTTGTCTTCTAAGTGTTGTGATTTAAAGGTGTGTGCCACCATACCCAACTACTCTCTCTCTTTTTTTAAGGACTCTAACATTTTCCTTTTTTTCTCCCAAGCCTGCGTATATCTTTAACACACTGTAAAACATTTAGAGGTTTTCTTTGTCTTTGAATCTCTCTTTACTGTATGTCTCTCCTTTTCTGACCACATGAGTCTTTAATTTGCTAATATGGCTAGATTTAAAGCCGTGGCTTTGACGACTGGATCCAGCCCATTCCTTAGCTTTCTGAGATTCCAGCCTCATGGCAGAGGTACTGGCTGGAACCATGTTTATTGCCACAATTCTACAGTGTTTCAAGGTCCCTGCCACCATCAAAAAGCATGCAGACAGCTTTTCATCAACACCATTTAAGTGTTTTGTGGCAGGACCTCTTAAAAGAGCTGCAAGGTTTTACAGCTAAAGCTGAGTCAGGAAGCCTCTCTTAAATGAGAATGCTTGCTTGCCTCTAGCAAGCAGAGCACACCTGAGAAATTGCTGCTACCAAGAAACCATGCATAATGCTGTTATTTTATGTCTAGAATTACTTCCCAAGCTCTCTCAGGCTTTATGTGGATGCAGTTGTCCACACATTGGGCACCATTTGTTGACCAAGTTTTCTGTCCTGCCAGGTTCCCGCGATCATTAATTCCCAAAGAAATCACACAGAGGTCTACATTAGTTGTAAACTGATTAGCCCACTAGCTCAGGCTTCTTATTAACTCTTATAACTTATATTAACCCATTATTCTTGTCTGTGTTAGCCACGTGGCTCGGTACCTTATTCAGTGAGGCAGTCACATCTTGCTTCTTCTGTGACAGGGTTAGGACTTCAGAATAAACTTTCCTTTTCCCAGAATTCTCCTGTTCTCATTGATCTGCCTCTATTTCCTGTCTGGTTGTCCTGCCTATACTGGACAATGAGCTTTTATTTAAAATATAGTTGACAGAATACAGACCATTGTCCCATACCATTCCCTGACCACTATCTGTAGTCCTACCAATTTGACCATACCTTGTCCTGCCTCCAGGCTGACCCAGCCCTAGACCTCACACCTGATTTGCCTTTCTTCAGCACCTCATAGCCACACACATCCTGGCTGTTTCCTTATAGATAGACAGCAACAGAAGGGTTCAAAAAACAAAACCTACATCTGTTAAAGAGGGCTCCAGATGTCCAGACCTCTGAGATTATGGATCCTTTGTAGTGAGCCAGGCATTGCACTCACAGATTGTCTAGCTGTCGGTGTCTGAAGAGGTGTATTGGTCTCCAGTGGGAATGGCTGTGATTTGATATTACCTTTAAGAGGGCCAGCTGTACATCTAACCTCAGTTTGCACTGGAGAACTCCGATATCTGCCTGGTTCCCTTCACATAGTGTGTCCTGTCCTCTGTATTCACTCTGTTCCAAGTCCTGCTGCCAGCTCAGGAACAGGCTTTCTTAGGGAAGGAACACAAGTCTTTGTTGTTAGAAGCCCAGGCTGCCCCACTGTGGGCCAGGGGGTCAAATGCGCCTGCTGAATTTGTCTGGAAACAGTTTCTGCCTTCTACCCTTCATCACCACATAGTGTACCAACTGGTCAAAGTGGAGGTTGAAAACCATATTGATGGAATCCTATCATTCAAGTGGTATGTGGCCCCTTAGGAGGGCAAGACAGAAAGGCAATTCGAGACAGGATAACATTGACTTTTAACCGCAGACCCATGAGTCCCCAAAAGCTTTATTTTACTAGCTGGAACATGGAGGTGCCTGCCTTCAATCCCAGCACTGAGCAGGAGGCTGTGTGTGTGTGTGTGTGTGTGTGTGTGTGTGTGTGAAAGAGAGAGAGAGAGAGAGAGAGAAAGAGAGAGAGGGAGAGAGAGAGAGAGAGAGAGAGAGAGAGAGAGAGAGAGAGAGAGAGAGAGAGATTGTAGTACCCTCAAAGTCTAAACAGGAGCCACCCTGTCCCCTATTTGTTCCTAATAATGAAATGTATGCACATTAGAAACACTTTGGAAAAGAGTTTTAAAAGGTCACTCATATTCCCGGCACTCTAATTACTGTTAATATTTTTGTCTTTCCACTAGTTCTCTGCAAACATTTAAGGGCAGCTATCATGGGAGCTAGAGAGATGGCTCAGAGGTTAAGAAAATGTACTGATCTTGCAGAGGACCCAGTCCCTTCCCATTACTGTGCTGAGTGGCTCACAACTGCCTGCAACTCCAGCTCCAGGGAATCTGATGCCCTCTTCTGGACTCCGTGGGTACCTGCAGTTAGTTACATGCACATACCCACACACAGACATATGCACATAATCAAAACTTTTAAATGAATACAGTTATCATTATTGCATAGTTAATTATACTTTTTTTCTTATGAGAAAAGCTCTTTATGGGTGACACATTTGTTATACGGGAACAAAGACACACTACACAGGGAGGAGCCGGGAAGCTCAGCCAGGACAACTGCCACAGAACCAAGATTAGAGCTGTTCAGAAGCAGCAGTGAACGCTAAATCGTTTTTTCCAAGCGTACGTGAGAACCTCATACAAAAGGAAGACGGGGAGAAGCCACTCATGAAGTTAAAAGAATATATCTACACAAATATGAACACCCATATTTTCTCAGTTGACGCCACCCCAGGACCTTTCTCCACAAGGAACAAATGAAACAAACAAACAAACAACAAAAAAAAAAGTTCTTTTCCCCAGAGTCCTCTATTCACTGTAGGTCTGCATGGATTCAAGGAAGCTGATCGGTGCTGGTGAGTTAGTGTGGGAATGCTTAGGGATATAGGCTCGCATACTAAGAACAGGAAAACACAGAGCAGCGCTGGAACATGGAGGTGCCTGCCTTCAGTCTCAGCATTGGGCGAGAGGCAGGAGGAGGCAGGAGGGAGGCAAGCGGATGTCTGTGAATTTGAAGCCAGCATGATCTCCTTAGCAAGGTCTAGGCCAGCCAGGGCTGCCTAGTAAAAACCTGTCTCCAACACCCCCTCCGCAAAACTGTGGCTCACGTAATTTATACGTTGTGAACAAGGGCGCCAGTGGCTCGAAGCACATTCAGACTGTTCATCGAATCATTAGCAAGCTTCTCTCTTGCGGAAGAAAGCAAGCCAAGTCGAGCCGTGAGACGGAGGAAAGCGGTATTTTGATACTGGGTCAGTCGCATGTGCTAGTTCCAAGCAAGTTGGCAAGGCTGGGCAGCTGACTGCTGTGTGGGTGAGCTTTCTGTGTCCCTGGATTTTCCCTCACTAAAACTGCAGCCAGCCTCTCTGCTGTTCCCTAGAGACCCCACACTGCCCACGACTGACACGTGTTTAATTTACTGTTCTTCAACTGACTTGTCCTGTTCCATTTCCATCCCTCCACCAACTACCCCCGTAACATCCAACAGGGGATTCTGGGAAAAGAGAAATGGACTACTCTGTGCTGATGACTGTCGGCTTTCTCCGACGAGGCTTTCTCTTGAGACTCCCCCAAGATACTCTCCTTAGAATTCACCTCATCCCCCAAAATGCTCATGCCAGCCTCTCCCTGGAGGAATCGATTCCCTGCATTCCCTGTAAGCCTGGGCCAGCGTTTAAGCATGTCCTTGAATATCTCATCCTTGTTTAAGTCTTCGATTTTTCCGTGAAGAGGAACTTTTTTTTTTTTCCTAAACCGCCCGCTTTGTGTGGTACCATTTGAGATGTAAAAATCAAAACTTTTTAGTCCTTGACAACATCATACAGAACTGGAAACAAGGAGGCTGGAGAGATGGCTTAGTGGTTAAGAACTGGCTGTTGCCCGGAGGACCCGGATTTGATCCCAGCACCCACAAGTGAGTTTTAAAACAATGTGAATCAATTTGATTTTGTTCTGGGAGGAGGAGTTTGTAACCTGAAATTTCCCCCTCTTTTCTTCTGCTTTAAACTATAGCAAATTGTTCGAGGCCAGTCTGGTCTATGGGGGCGAGTTCAAGAACAGCCAGGGCTATACAGAGAAACCCTGTCTCGAAAAACCAAACCAAACCAAATCAAAACAAAACACCCAAAACAAACCAACCAAACAAAAAACTATAGCAAATCTTTCTATTATAGTTTATTTAATGTGTTAGTTATATTGCTATACATAAAGTAAAGTATGTTTTACTTTTCAAGAAATAATGTGTTTAATTGCCTATTTAATTTCTGGTGTTTCAAAATAAGATGAAAATTTAGCACACACTACTATACTTAATTATTAATCACTCATTGCCTTTTAGGAAAACCTGTGGCAAATACTAGGTCCTAGAATTGGTGTTCGTCTTAACTGTTTAGCATGTTCTGCACATGCAAGGGTTTGTTTGTTTGTTTATTTATTTATTTTCTTTTTATTGATTTTTATTGAGTTCTACATATTTCTCTGCTCCCCTCTGCCTCTCCCCTCCCTTTCAACCCAAGATCCCCATGCTCCCAATTTACTCAGGAGATCTTGTCTTTTTCTACTTCCCATGTTGATTAGATTTATGTATGTCTCTCTTGTGGTTTATTTATTTACTGATTGATGCTGGGACTGAGTGCAGACCTCTCACATGCTGGCGAGTTCTCTCTAACTGAGCTGCACCCTGACCTATACACACAGTTTATCATCAGTTTCAACAAAAATCTGAGGATGGAAAACCTATATAAAGAGAAAACAGGAAGCTTTCTCATAGGCACTTTCAGCTTTTTATATATTTTAGAATAACCCTGACTGAGGAAACCCTCTCCCTAGAAATCCATGTTGCCCTCCCCCCAGCCCCCGCCTCCCGTTCTCAGGAACACACTGGTTGGACTCCTTTGTAATAATTTCACTTCTTAGAATGTGTTCTGGCTGAGGTTCTGTGTCTAGCAAGTCTATAAATACTCTCAGTGAGGCCTTTCGTTCCAGCGGGTAGGCTGAGCGTTGTGTCTGCCATATTGGCTGTAAGGGACTGCATGTTCTCTTGCCTCCTTGCTGGTGGCATTAGGTGGCAATGTGTGAGGGTGTGAGCAGATAGGTCAGCGCTGCACGACCTGATTTCCTTCCATATTTCCCAAGTGACCTTGGACGCTGGTTCAGTGGTCACTGAAATGTGCTATGAAGTGGATGGACTTTGGGCATTTTTTATTATCTAATACCCATGTTGATCTTTTGCTGGCCCTGTGATAGGGCTTTGAGTAGGGTGCCCTCGACTAACATCTCAGGATTAGATGACCGCTCTCCTCTGCACCTGCTTACTGTCTGGTACTTTTTCACTCTCCAGACCCTTTCCTTACCTCGACAACTGACGAGATAGGTAACTGTGACTCTATCAGCTTTCCCGGGCTCAGTGCTGGCCAGATCTCTGGCTGAATCAGACGGTGAATTATTAGCCTTACTGGGGCCTCGGCTGGGAGGAAAGTGGCAGAGATAGAAGCGCTGTCCTGTCACCACACTTGTTTCCTGGTCAGGGGTGGGTTTCCACGGTGCTTTCAGTGTGCCCAGCCAGCCAGTGTGGTACATGGAAAATGAAACAAGTTTTCAGGGTTGATGGAATTGAGTTATGAATACTGTCTTGGGCAAATCAGCCTTTCAGAATCTCATCTTCATGATCCATCGATGGAAGAATTTCCTGCTGGGTTGGTGGGAAAATTGACCAATGTCTCTAAATTTACAAGCATATTTCATGGCAATGAGTATGTGTTCAGGCAGGGCTCAGTGCCAGTTGCCCAAATGTTCTTGCTGTGACAGTTCCTTACCTTGATCCTGGTGAGTGGTGGGAAGGGAGAGCAAACGGTAACTGTCCGACAAGAAAGGCCCCCACAGACTTTCTGGAGAAGGCTTCTGAGGGGTGTTTTACCAGAGGGTTTGACTTCCATTAGGGATGGACTAGCCAGGAGGTTGCAAGATTCAGACGTAGGCTGCCAAGTGATAGTTCCATTAGTGCAGTCTGCAGAGGCAGAAGGGGTAGTAAGATGTTCTAGAATGCGGAAGAGGCCACAGCTAAAGGATATAGAGGCTTACACGGGGAAACAAGAACTGGATGCTCTGAGCATGGCCCCACAACAATGACTCCACCTGGCTGATATGACATCATGATGTTGATAGCGCTACTTTAAGACTGGCTTTGGGTACCAGCTGCTCAAGGTGGTTCCAACTTGGTTAGCTGAAATGGTGCACCTTCTTACAATGTTCTGACCAAAACTCCAAATAATAACTAAAAAAAAATTCTATCGACTACTCAGAGACCATTTTCAATTATACCAGACAGGTAATCTTAAAACTTAACCATCATTTTAGTTTTACAGAATTCCATAAAAAAGAACATTGCCCACATGACAGCTGGGAGTAATTCTAGAAGACGATATCCCCTCTCCCAACAAAGTTTGTCCTCAGGGTTAGGGACATCAATTAAGGGTTGATTATAACGGGTATAATGTTGGGGGTTGAGGTGGAAGTTTTGTAGGCTCAGGGATCTCACTTTAACAAAATGGCGGGGGGGCGGAATTGAGTAGGATAATAGGTAGATAATAATAGTGAGTAATAGTGAGATTACTTGTGAGCTATTATTTATAGATAATTTACATTAGTATAGATTCTTGTATATTGATACAAATTCAAATTATATTTGTTATATTGAATATGCTCCTATTTCTGTTTGCAATATTTGTGCACCTATGCAAAGTTATTTTGTCATATTGTATGCATGCATACTTATACCTCTGTTTAAGACATTTTGTATATTGATACAATTTTAAGATGTATTTATCAAAAAATAAAAAAGATATATTTATCATATTGCACTATGCATTTTTACCTCTGATAAAAATACTTATATATTGATTACAGTTTGTCCTTATTTGCTGCACAGTTATTTAAATATTGTTTAATATTCCAACATGAAGTCTTAGTCTTTAAGCAATGCAGGTATTAAATATTATAGGTCAACAGTCATCCATGTTTGTCATACTTATAGTTAGACTAATCAGGTTCTTTAGATGCATAGAGATTGTATTCTGCATAGATAGGTAATCTTCAATCACTTCAAAGAACTGTAGAATATGGCATTTAAATAACAGTGTTTTGTTGATGTGATACACAATTGCTCCTGGCAGCAACGATCTTTTCCTAAGAGAATGTTGAGCACTGAAGACACTCCACTTGGAGCTTGTTTTCTTCTTGGCAAAAATGGCCTTTGGGCAAGGAACTGCCCATGCCTCGACCACTGACAAAATGTATAATATCTGGACAGAACAAGCAGGATACAAGAAAAAAAGACTGCCAAACCTTGCCAAGACAGGGTAAGACCATTTTGAAAAATTTCCCGCCCCTGAAAAATGGTCTGTCAGTTACTCTAGACCTTAGCCAAAGTTGGTTGCTCCAACATTGCAAATGAGACTTTAGGTGATTGCCCAGGTAGCCAGTTGTGTCTGTTATCTACTGCACATTTTGGAAGCTGCTTGATTGCTCTTCCTATATACTCAAGTAATATTATCTCCCTTCTCAGGCCTTTGAAGGTGTTGACGATTAGACAGTCCTAGAATACTAGTTACCGTCCTCTTATGATCTAGCCAAGCCATTTCCAATACAAGACTTAGACTCCTTAGGATAGAATGTTTGTTAAAACATTAAGATATGTTCCTTGCTTAATGTTATTTATGCTGGTTGTAATTCTAATCTTATACTTGATATCTGCTCAAGTGCATATAGTTTTGTATTGGGTTTAGAACTCTCTTATTTAAACAAAAGGGGGAGGTGCTATGGGAGCTCCTTCAGTTCCTTCAGCTAATAGCCTTTAAGATGTTAATATTCTCCCCCTTCTTAGATCTGCAGTGGGGTTAAAGACTAGATAGTTACTGTCCTCTTATGACTTAGCCAAGCCATTTCTAATACAAGACCTAGACTCCTTAGGATAAAATAATTATTAAAACATTTAGCATATTTTTCTTGCTTAATATTGTTTTATGCTGGTTGTAATTCTAATTTTTATACTTGATATCTGTTCTTATTGTATATAGTTTTGTATTGGGTTTGGAACTCTCTTATTTAGACAAAAGGAGAAGGTGCTGGGGAGCCTCCTTTATCATTGGCCTTTGAGAGACTGGACCAGGTTGGGCATGGCCTTGGGTACCAACAGTGAGCGTTCATGTGCCTTTCTTTGCCCGCATGCTCTCTCTCCTCTCTCGCCTAGCTGATGGATTCCTTTCCTGTTCCCCATTTGTACAGAGGACTGTGATCTGTGAGTCCCTTCTAAATAAAAAAACCCTTTATTATACTCAATTCTGAGCTAGTGTGGGACTACTTTATTCACATTCTCCTACATACATCTGACATTTAAGTAGGCAGATTAAGGGGGAAACATATTTTAAAATGAACAAACCAGCAGTGATTTTTATCTTGTTCTCCATTTTTTACCCACTTGCCTTGGTACAATGTGGTTTGAATCCTAGAAGTGGACACTGGGCACAGACTATTCCAGGAGAAACTTGTAGTTCTGTCTCAAGAAAGAGAAGGGAATCTGTATACTCTGGGAGACTATGGGCCAGCACATTCTCTCAGTCTTTTGTGCCCAAGGGCCCCAAAAAAGTGTTTGGTGAAAACAACACTGAAGGAGAGGGAGCCTGCTACAGAGTCCATGGAATCCATATCTTGTGAGACTGGAACAATCTTCCATCCACAAAGCTCTGTTGCTTTCTCTCTTTCTTTTCTCTGCTTTCCCACCTCTTAGCTCCAGCTGCAGGCACAGAATGGAAGTGCATAGAATACTTTTTAAAAAGTGTCATATGTGGAGCTCCGTGTGGAGAGCTGTGTGTAATGGGTCTTTCTTCGACCACCAGCTCTGAATTGATGACACAGAGACTTTTTATTAAGTATGAAAGCTTGGCCTTAGCTTAGGCTTATTCCCAACTAGCTCTTAAAACTTAAATTAACCTACTTATATCAGTTTATGTTCTTCCACATGGTTCATTACCACTCCTTAGTACCGTCCGTCTGACTCCTCTGCATCTGGCTGGTGAATCTCCTGCCTCAGATTCTTTCCCAGAGCTCCTGCCTCTGCCCAGAAGTCATATCTATCCTCTCCTGCCTAACTATTGGCCATTCAGATCTTTATTAAACCAATCAGAAGCCATAGGCAGGTGAGGAAGGACAGAGACATCTTCACACAGTGTATAAAAAGATTATCCCAAATCTCCCCTTTCTAGTCCAATAAAAGACTCTTTCTCCAATATCAGTGAACTATATACAATAAAAACAATTATCAGGTAAGAATTACATTCACAACGTCTAGTCCATTTGTATTTGGCAACTTTGGAGAAAGTACTCTATAATTTACCCTAAATCACTATCATAGCTTGTATTACCAGCCTTAAAAAATATTTTTAGACCTTAAAATATTTTCTTAGGTAAACAAATTAAACTTTTGTGTCTCTCAACCTTTATAAACTTCACATTTTTTGTGAGTTTTTTTTTCTGAATTTGGTAACAAGGAAAACTGTAGAACTATAACTTTCTAGTCTTTAACCCCATCAGAAACCCAAGAAGGATAAATATTAACTGTGTAAACAGGAAGTGCAGAGAAAACAACTTGCAAAACTATAGAAATGACAGAGACAGCTGGCTTCCTGGACAGTCACCCAAAGTTCCTCTGCAATATCGGGGCATCTATCTTCAGCCTACAAGCCTATAATATCTGACAGACTTTTCTATGAGGCAGGAATTTTGAAAACGTATCCCACCTTATCTTGGCAAATTTTGGCAGTTGACTTCCTTTGTGCCCTGCTTATCCAATTTGGACAGCATTCTGTCAGCAGTTGAGGCAAGGGCAGCTTCTTGCCCAAATGGCTAGCTTTGCATATTTGAAGCAAACTCCATGTGGAGGTTCTTTGATGCCCATCATCTTCTCTGAAGTAGATTGGTACTGCCAGGATGTGTCTCACTGACATGAAAAGCCTTATGTTATTAAAACATCTTAAATCCCATATTCTTTAGATCTCTGAAGTGTTTGAAGACTACCTGTCTATCTAAAATGTCTATCCCTGGTTAACCATAAAAGCATACCTAACATGACCGCAAGTTTGGTTGTTACGGATGACTAACTACTAACCCGCATTTACTTATTTATTTTCTTATTTATTTTTATTTATTTTTTTTGAGACAAGGTTTTTCTGTATCTTTGGAGCCTACTTGGAACTACCTCTCGTAGACCAGGCTGGCCTCAAACTCTCAGAGATCTGCCTGCCTCTGCCTCCCGAGTGCTGGGATTAAAGGCATGCATAGTGCCACCACTGCCTAGCTAACCTGCATTTCTTAATTATCCTAAAGAGTTTTAATAGTAGCTTTCAAGGACTAGAACTTTGTATTACACTTTTAAATGAGTTGCATAGGTAAAATACTTTAAACAAGAGTAGAAACATATATATAGTGTGTGAGAACAAAAATAACCTTAAATTTGTATCTATATATAAAAAATCCATACCAAAGTAAAAATTTTTGAGACTAGCAGTTGCTTTTTAGCTTAAAAGTAAATTCAGTAACCTACCCTTTTATCCTATCATCCCTATATCCTCCCTTTCCTTTCTTTTCATCCCTCCCCTTTTTTAACACTAGGTAGGAGAAAAAGAGTAGACGAAAGAAAAAGAAAGAAAGGAATCCCTTAATCTAACAACCTTTGTTTAGTTTCCTCCCTGACCATGACCAATAAAAACTTGAAATCAACTCCCCTAAACAGTGACAAACATCCATAACCCACTGAATGGCCAAAACCCACCCACCCCACCTCTTGGGACTGCAGGCATCATGTTCTTAAAATTACTTCTTGTTGTCAGGGGAGAAAATTGGGATATTGGTCAAGTCCTGGGAGAGTTAGCTGCATCATTTGTTGTCCTGTCTCAGTGTGATGGGAAAGTCCAGGGCTTAACTGAAGTCCTGGCTGGAGTAGTCTGTGTGGCTGAACCATATTAGCTAGCTGCTTTAAAGTTATCCTAAGCAGATTTTGGAGGAAATGGCAACAGAGGCATTCTGTGAGGCTGGATCATCTGGGGTAGTGGTCTTTCTTCATTGGTGTCTAGTCCTTTGTTATGAAAACATACAAGCTTAAAGGTAACAAGTGTACTAACACAGGTATAGAATGTGCAGTGTGCACAAGTCAGCTTAAGATGATTTTCTATTCAATGTTTGAGCAGGTTAAAGGCAATTATCAACTTTTTTTTTTACTCAATTTTTTCATTTTACATACCAACTACAGTTCCCCCTCCTTCCCCTTCTTTACCCCCACTTCCCTTCATTCCACCCCCTGTCCACTCCTCAGAGGTCGTAAGGCCTCCCTTGGGGAGTCAACCAAGTCTAGCTTAGCAAGTTGAGGCAGGACCAAGCCCTTCCCCGCTGCATCAAGATTGATCAAAGGAATGTGCTCTTAAAACTCTAGTTTATGCATTCAGGATAAGCACTGGTACCACTGCCAGGGGCCCTATCAATAGGTCAGGCCACATAACCATCACCCACATTCAAGGGCCTTGTTTGGTCCCATGCAGTTTCCTCAGCTTTTATTCCAGTGTCCACGAGCTCCCACTAGCCCAGGTCATCTGTCTCTGTGGTTTTCCCAATCATGGTCTTGAACTCCCTCGCTCATATGATCCCTCCTCCCTCTCTTCAACTAGACTCTAAGAGCTCAATCCAATGCTTGGCTGTGAATTACTGCATCTCCTTCCATCAGTTACTGAATGTAGGGTCTATAATGACAATTAGGGTAGTCACTAATCTGATTATAAGAGAAGGCCAGATCAGGCACCTTCTCCATTCTTGCTAGGAGTCTTACTTATCTGGAGTCATCCTTGTGGATCCCTGGGAATTTCCCTAGCACCAGGTTTCTCCCTAATCCCATAATGACTCCCTCTATCAAGGTATCTCTTTCAATGCTCTCCCTCTCTACCCCTCCCCCAGCTCAGCCATCTTGAACCTTCATGTTTCCAATCCTATCCCCTGCCTTCTACCTCCCTCCCAGGTTACCAAGGAGATCCTAACTATATCTCCTACCTGGGGCCATCCATGAGTGTTCCTCTTAGGGTTTACTTTTTGCCTAGCTTCTCTGGGGTTGTGGATTGTAGCCTGGTTATCCTTTGTTTTGCATCTAATATCCATTTATGAGTGACTAAATGCCATGTTTGTCTGTCTGGGTCTGAGTTACCTCACTCAGTTTTTTTCCTAGTTTCATCCATTTACCTGCAAATTTCAAGATGTCATTTTTTTAAAACCACTGAGTAGTACTCTAATGTGTAAATGTACCATATTTTCTTTATCCATTCTTTGGTTGAGGGGCATCTAGGTTGTTTCCAGGTTCTGGCTATTATGAATAATGCTGCTATAAGCATAGTTAAGAACATGTCCTTATGGTGTGAATGTGCATTCTTTGGGTTTATGCCCAAGAGTGGCACTGCTTGGGCTTGGGCTTGAGGTAGATTGAGTCCCAATATTCTGAGAAACCACTACACTGATTTCCAAAGTAGTTGCATGAGTGTGCACTCCCATCAACAGTGAAGGAATCTCCCCTTTACTCCACATCCTCTCCGGCATAAGGTGTTACCAGTGTGAGTAATATCAGGGTCTTTTATTTGATTTCATTGATGCACATGTCTGCTTTTATGCCAATATCAAACATTTTTATTACTATAGCTCTAAAGTAGAGCTTGAGTCAAAGATAGTGATACCTCCAAGTTTCTTTATTGTACAGGATTGTTTTAGCTATTCTGGGTTTTTTGTTCTTCCATATGAAGTTGAGCATTGTTCTTTCAAGGCCTGTAAAGAATTGTGTTAGGATTTTGATGGGTATTGCTTTGAATATGTAGATTGCTTTTGGTAAGATTGCCATTTTTTCTATGTTGATTCTCTTGGATGGGAGATCCTTCCATTTTATGATATCTTCTTTCTTCAAAGACTTAAAGTTCTTGTCATACAGGTCTTTTATTTGTTTGGTTATAGTTACCCCAAGATATTTCATGATATTTGTTATTATTATAAAGTATGTTTTTTCTGATTTTTTTCTCAGCTCATTTATCATTTGTGTATAGGAGGGCTTCTGATTTTTCTTTCGAGTTAACCATGTATCCTGCCACATTACTGAAGGTGTTTATCAGCTGCGGGAGTTCCCTGGTAAAAATTTTGGAGTCACTTATGCATACTATCATATCATCTGCAAATAGTGAAAGTTTGACTTCTTCCTTTACAATTTGTATTCCTTGATTTCCTTTTGTTGTCTTATTGCTCTAGCTAGAATTTCAAGTACTATATTGAATAAATGTGGAGAGAATGGAGAGCCTTGTCTTGTTTCTGATTTTAGTGGATTCACTTTGAGTTTCTCTCCATTTAGTTTGATGTTGGCTGTTGGCTTTCTGTCTATTGCCTTTATTTTGTTTATTAATGTTCCTTGTATCCCTGACCTCTCCAAAACTTTTTCCATGAATGAGTGTTGGATTTTGTAGAAGGCTTTTTCAGCTTCTAATGGGATGATCATGTGATTTTCCTCCAGTTTATTTATATGGTGGATTACATTGACAGATTTTCATATGTTGAACCATTTCTGCATCTACTTGGTCATGGTGGATGATTTTTTTAAAGGTGTTCTTGGAATTGGTTTGCCAGTATTTTATTGAGTATTTTTGCATCAATGTTCATGAGTGAGATTGGTCTGCAATTCTCTTTCTTAGTTGTGTCTGTGTAGTTTGGGTATCAGGGTAATGACAGCCTCAAAAAGAAAGAAAGAAAGAAAGAAAGAAAGAAAGAAAGAAAGAAAGAAAGAAAGAAAGAAAGAAAGAGAGAAAGAAAAATTTTGTCAGTGTTCCTTCTGTTTCTGTTGTGTCAAACAATATGAGGAGTATTTGTTCCACACATAGCTCTTCTTTGAAATTCTGGTAGAATTCTGCTCTGAAACCATTTGGCCCTGGGCTGTTGTTGTTGGGAGAAATTTGATGACTGCTTCTCTTTCCTTAGTGGTTATAGGTCTATTTAAATTGTTTATCTGATTTTGATTTAATTTTGGTATGTGGTACCTATACAGAAAATGTCTATTTTATATTTTCCAATTTTGTGGAGTATAGGTTTTTGAAGTATGATCTAATGATTCTCTGTCTGTAGATATGCCCCTTTTCATTTATTTTATTTTTTAAAAGAAAACAAACTATCTTTTTTCATTATACATACCAACCCAAGTTCCTACTCCCTCACCTCCTCCCAATCCCTCTACTTGTGCTCCTCAGAGGGTAAGGTACATTGCTTTGGGTAAAATCCAAGGCTCTCACTGCTATATTTAGGCTAAGCAAGGTATCCATCCAAAGAAAATGGATTCCCCCAAAGCCAGTACAAGCAGTAGGGATAAATTCTGGTGCCACTACTCGTGGCCTCAGCCATGCAACTCTCAACCACATTCAGAGGTACTAGTTTGGTCCTATGTTTGTTTCTTCCCTATCCAGCTGGACTTGGTGAGCTCCCATTATCTCAGGTAAACTGTTTCAGTGGGTGTCCCCATCATGGTGTTGACTTCTTTGCTCATATTCTCATTCCTCCCACTCTTCAACTGGACTTTGGGAGTTTAGTCAAGTGCTCCGATGCAGGTCTCTTGTCTCTGTTTCCATCAGTTGCTGGATGAAGGTTTTATGGTGATATTTAAGACATTCATCAGTCTGACTACAGGGCAAGGCCAGTTTGGGCACCCTATCCTCTACTGCTTAGGGTCTTAGCTGGGGTCATCCTTGTGGATTCCTGGGAATTTCTCTAGTGCCAGGTTTCTTGCTAGCCCCATAATGGCTCCCTCAATCACGATATCTCTTTCCTTGTTCTCATCTCTGCACTTCCTCCATCACGACTATCCCATTCCCTCAAGTTCTCCTCACCCCTCCCCTTCTCACTTCATCTTCCCCCTCTGCTCTCTCTACTTCCCCCCACCCCCATGCTCCCAATTTTGTCAGGAGATCTTGTCTATTTTGACTTTCCAGGTGGATGTAGATATGTTTTTCTTAGGGTTCACTTTGTTACTTAGCTTCTCTGGGATCATGAACTATAGGTTCAATATTCTTTGTTTATAGCTAGTATCCATTTATGAGTGAGTACATACCATATTCATATTTTTGGGTCTAGGTTACCTCACTCAGGATAGTGTTTTCTAATTCCATACATTTGCATGCAAAATTCAAGATGTCATTTTTTGTTTTTACTGCATAGTAGGACTCTAATGTGCAAATGTCCCACATTTTCTTTATCCATTCTTTAGTTGTTTCTAGTTTCTGGCTATTACAAATAGTGTTGCTATGAACATAGTTGAACAAATGTCTTTGTAGTATGATTGGGCATCTTTTGAGTATATTTCCAAGAGCGGTATTGCTGGATCCTCAGGTAGGTTGATTCCCAATTTTCTGAGAAACCACCATTCTGATTTCTGAAGTAGTTGTACAAGTTTGCATTCTCACCAGCAATGGATGAGTGTTCCCCTTGCTCTATATCCTCTCCAGCATAAGGTATCATTGGTGTTTTTGATCTTAGCCATTCTGACAGGTGCAAGATGGAATCTCAGAGTTGTTTTGGTGTGCATTTCCCTGATGGCTAAGGATGTTGAATATTTGACTAATGGGCCAAGCAGTGTTTTAATGAATATGGTTTCTGTGTGATTATTTTGGTTCTGGGTGGCCAGGACAAGCAAGTTGTTCCTTGCAACAAATATTTCCTTAAGTGTCTTTCAGCCATTTGAGATTCTTCTGTTGAGAATTCTCTGTTTAGTTCTGTACCCCATTTTTAACTGGGTTATTTGAAATTTTGATGTCTAATTTCTTGAATTCTTTATATATTTTGGAGATCAGTTCTTTGTCTGATATGGGGTTGGTGAAGATCTTTTCCCATTCAGTAGGCTGCCTTTTTGTCTTGTTGACTGTGTCTTTTGCTTTACAGAAGTATGGGGATGGGGGAGTAGTGAGGGCAGAAGGGGAAGATGAGGGGAGAAGAAGAGGGGGAAAGAGAACTCGAGGAATGGGATAGTCAAGATAGAGGAAGAATAGAGATGAGAGCAGATAAAGAGCTATTTTGATTAAGGGAACCATTATGGGGCTAGCAAGAAACCTGGCACTAGAGAAATTTCCAGGAATCCACAAGGATAGCCCCAGCTAAGACCCAAAGCAATAGAGGAGAGGGGAGTAGAGGAGCTGAGACTATGCAATGTGGGGAGTAGAGGAGCTGAGACTGTGCAGTGTGGGGAGTAGAGGAGCTGAGACTGTGCAGTGGATGTGTGAGGGAATAGAAGAGCTGAGACTGTGCAGTGTGGGGAGTAGAGGAGCTGAGACTGCAGTGAGGGGAGTAGAGGAGCTGAGACTGTGCAGTGTGGGGAGTAGAGGAGCTGAGACTGTGCATTGTGGGGAGTAGAGGAGCTGAGACTGCAGTGAGGGGAGTAGAGGAGCTGAGACTGTGCAGTGTGGGGAGTAGAGGAGCTGAGACTGTGCAGTGTGGAGAGTAGAGGAGCTGAGACTGTGCAGTGTGGGGAGTAGAGGAGCTGAGACTGTGCAGTGTGGGGAGTAGAGGAGCTGAGATTGCAGTGAGGGGAGTAGAGGAACTGAGACTGCAGTGAGGGGAGTAGAGGAACTGAGACTGTGCAGTGAGGGGAGTAGAGGAACTGAGAATGTGCAGTGAGGGGAGTAGAGGAACTGAGACTGTGCATTGTGTGTGGGGAGAGTAGAGGAGCTGAGACTTAGGTAGGCAGGGAAAGCTAGGCTGAATGCTAGGAGGAAGAAGGGCAGAGTCAAGAGATGCCATGGAGCCGCTGCTGGAGATAGACGTGCTGAAACTTTGCTGGTAGAGCACAACTTTGTGGTGATATACAGAGTAATAGAAATGGGTTAAACTAATATGTAAGAGTTAGCCAATAAGAAGCTAGAGCTAATGGGCCAAGCAGTGATTTAATTAATACAGTTTCTGTGTGATTATTTTGAGTCAAAGCTAGCTGGGTGGGCAGGAACAAACAAGCAATCCCTTTACCAACAGAGCTTAAAATGTTTGGGGAATACAGGGGCTTGGACTGGGCAGTGTATGGGGAACAGAGGGGCTGAGACTGGACAGTGTTTGGGGAATAGAGGGGCTGAGACTAGGCAGTGTGTGGGGAATAGAGGGAGCTGAGGATAGCAAGAACATTTTGGAGAATCAGCCAGTCAGTTATAATTGCCACATTGGGGCTCACAGGTCTCAAAGGTCACAGATGATAAATAATTCTGTTGCCATTGCTGTTAAAGAGGTATAGACAATGTCCAGAGGGGAAAAGATGGTTTAATAATTTACAAGGTCCTTCCTAGTCTTGGTTAGGTACGTGAGCTAGAGCGCAGCAGAGGACACTTCCTTCTTCATAGTTATGTGCCTGGGCAGGAAAGACTGCTGGGGAAGACAGCCAAACATATAAATAAGACTTATTTACAGTCACAGCAGGCCTCCAAATCCTCCACATCACAGATGAAATCAGGGCCAAAGAGGAACAGGTCTCACATGACCTTCCAGATAGAATTGAGGAAGGTAAGCACAATTATTTTCTTACCCAGAGCTCTAGTGAGTACAGAGTTGGTAAGCTATGCAGGTTTTCCAGTCCCTTCCAATCTCTGAGATGGCTAGTATCTAAGATGAAAAGAAAATTGAAGACATCAGATTCAGGAGACAGAAAACAGAACCATGTCTAAAACTGTGGAAACTAAATGAAGAACAATTTATTCGAGGGGCAGGCAGAAGATGGAAGAAGATTTCCCTTAATTTGAGGCAAAGTACTGCGTGGAAATTTCAATTAAGCAGACTGTACTCATTGTATTCTCTGGTTCTATACTACAGAATGTTTGTGAGTTATTATTAAATCTTTCATCAAGGAGTCTTGAAGATAGCCATAAATATTTACAGGAACAAATAAATGTGACGTAATGTCTCTAGAGTGGGCGTTTGTGTTGGCATGAGAGAATGACTGAGTCAGAGAAAGTACAGACCGATGCAGAAGGAGTTCAGGTACCCACTCAGCTTTGGTTGAGTGCTCAGGTCTCCAGAGGGTAACGAGAAGGTTGAATATGCAAGTGAAAGGGGACATTGGGTTAGATTAATATATTCTTATACATTTAAATTATCTTTTAATGACTCAGTGTTGCTCTTACTCATTTTGTCAAGCTCCAAGGATTTAGGCACTGACATATCTGATACTGCTGATGCTCCACATCGCAAAGACTGGTGAGTATCTGTGTTCGTTTCTATCTATGTTCATCTCTCTGTGTGTTTCTGATGTCTCTGTATATGAAGGTCTCATCAATAATGTAATATGTTTACCGTTCTGACAATAAAACCAGGGCTCCCGCTGTATGAGGCAGTTTCTGTACCACTTCTATCTCCAAGTCAGTAATAAAGTTGTTGGATGAAAGGCCAGATAGAACCTCCATACTGGCGCAATAAGTTGACGATGCAGTCCTACGATAACAAAGACATTTGAACCTGACAACTTACTGATGTTTCTGAGCAGAAGAGGAGGTTATGTGTATATTGGGGGTCAAAATTCCAGTTCTTACTTGTGTAGCATAGGTTATAAGTCTGTGTCTTTGCCACAACTGGTTTCATGCTATTTAAAGCAATTTCCATGATACCGAGTAGATCCGAATCCCAGTATAATGAGAACATGATGGAGAGGCAGGGTTAAAGTCTAGGAACAAGGAGGCAGCAGTGATATGGCTCAAACACAGATAGTGTCATTCCCAGTCCACAGATATTCTGCCTAAAGTAGGAAAGAGTAAGACTAGAAGGCTAGAGGGATGTGAACTGAACACCAGAACTCATGATTTAGGAGTACCTAAGGAATACTCTAAACAGTATATGAACCCTGGCTTTTCTTAGGATGCCCTGATTTACCCTCTGGCACTTGTTCATGTCAAAGGCCATGGGAAGCTTCAACACCAGCTTGGGAGGACGCTTCATTTTGGTGGGCTTCTCTGACTGGCCTCAACTGGAACTCATTCTTTTTATCTACATTTTGATTTTCTACTCCTTAACTCTCTTCGGCAACACCACCATCATTGCTCTGTCACATGTGGACCTCCGACTGCACACTCCCATGTACTTCTTCCTCTCCCACCTCTCCTTCCTGGACCTCTGCTACACCACCAGCACTGTGCCCCAGCTCCTGATCAACCTCCGTGGACTGGACAGGACCATCAGCTATGGTGGGTGTGTGGCCCAACTCTTCATATTTCTTGCTCTGGGCTCCACAGAGAGTTTGCTCCTGGTGGTGATGGCCTTCGACCGCTATGCTGCTGTGTGTCGTCCCCTGCACTACACAACCATCATGCACCCCGTTCTCTGCCAGGCATTGGCTATTGTCTCCTGGATGGGAGGCCTCTTGAACTCTCTGATCCAGACAAGTCTCATGATGGCCATGCCCCTCTGTGGCCATCGAATGAATCACTTCTTCTGTGAGATGCCCGTGTTCCTCAAGTTGGCCTGTGAAGACACAGAAGAAACAGAGGCCAAGATGTTTGTGGCCAGAGTGGTGATTGTTGCGGTTCCCGCCATGCTCATTTTAGGCTCCTATGCACAGATTGCCAGGGCAGTGCTGAAGGTCAAGTCGATGACTGCCTGCAGAAAGGCTACAGGGACTTGTGGGTCCCATCTCCTGGTTGTTTCTCTGTTTTATGGCTCAGCCACCTACACATACTTACAACCCAAGAACAGCTATTCTGAGAGTAAAGGAAAGTTTGTTGCCCTTTTTTATAGTATCATCACCCCGATGCTCAATCCTCTGATTTACACCCTGAGGAACAAGGATGTGAAGGGTGCTCTGTGGAGGGTGCTAGGGAGAGCCACTGCCACGGGGTAGGAAGGGAAAGATGATCAGTGAAACATTTTATAGTATGTGAGTCCAGAGAGTTTCAGTGGGAGAGGGGTGTTTGGTGTCAAAACAAGTACAATAATTATAAACATTCATGAAACTGTACAATTTATAAAAATGGGAAAATAAAAACAAACAAGCAGAAAAAATTCAGTCCTGGGCTGGCAAGATGGCTCAGCAGACAAAGGCACTTGCTGCCAAGCCTGCTGATCTGAGTTTGATTCCTGAATTCCTCGTAGTGGAAAGGGATAGATAAGTCCTCTGACTCTCTCTCTCTCTTTCTCTCTCTCTCTCTCTCTCTCTCTCTCTCTCTCTCTCTCTCTCTCTCTCTCTGTGTATATACAATAAAAAATTAACGCAATAAAATAAAGCAAAATAAAACTTTCCCTAGGAAGTACAAGACTTACCTAGTTATGAAGTTGGAGTTGGGATCTGCTCTCTGGGTTACTGTCTGTCATCTCTGCTCAGAAAGGATAAGTGTGCATTCAGGCACAGCTTCCCACAGAAGGCGAATGGGAGAGGTTTCTGAGAGCACTTGAGGAAAGGGACTGGGTTCTTGGCAGGGAAGCGTGTACTGTGAGCACTCATGAGAACCGGATTGGTTCCTGGCAAGTTTAGTGTCAGAGGACTTTTCAATCTGAAGTGCAACACTCAAGGTCAGATTCCCCCTGTTGTGTCACACAGTGGACGCTGTGAGCCCAGGCCGAGGGCATGACTTCACTCTGACTTTCTATTCTTTCTGTATGTTCATTTTTAATTGAATATCCATACATTTATGTGCTGTACTTTGATCAAATCCATCCACAGTTCTTCCTTCCAGTTTCTCCCCTTTTCCTCAACACCACTTTTCTCTCCTAACTTAATGCCTTTATAAAACATGTATAGCACAGTGTGTCCATGTAGGGCCCCATGCATGTGCATGGATGTGAACCTCAGGACTTAGTGGGACATCAATATCACCCCCATCTTCCTTCTGTATCATGACCCCTCTGGCTTCAGTCATACTCTGGGTCTCTCTGAAGGCTCTCACATTCAGGCTCACCATTCTTTGCTTGCAATAAAGAAGCCGATGATGAGCAGAGCTACTTCATGTAGAGTGAATTTCAGAGATGGGCTCACTTATCCTCTTGGAGAAAAAGGCAAAACCATTTATTGCACACACTGCAACAAAGCAAGGCAAAAACGATCTCCTAGAACTGTATCTGTTACAGCAACTGCCAACATTCCTCTCCAGCTTGATACAGATGAGAATAGGGAAAATGATTATACAAAGAGTAAACTAAGAGAAAAATATTCAAAGAACTCAGTAGTTTATATATGCATATATTTATATTCAATAAAATCCTGATACATAAATTATATAGAATAAAATCTATATTTCTAAGAAAATTAGTAATTGAAATTGAAAAGAAGCAAAGGAAGAGGCTTCTATTTACTGTTTGACCAGACACGTGAAAGTTGAATTGGGGGCTCCGTTTGTTTCACTTCTCTTCATCTCCGTTTTCTGTGACAACCAGATTTCAATCGCTTTCGTTTACTTCCATGTATTTAAATAGTGGTTTATATTTAAAAGTGTAGGTATCTCTGTTGACTGACTTTTGTAGGTATGATAATTTTGTGTTAACTGAATCACTTTTTATTATAATGATATTCCACTAATTTTCTTATGTTTGGAACTTGTTTTACATACCACGTCATTAATCCTTTCTCAGCATTTCCAGTTTTGTTACATTTTGTTGTATTCTTTGATTGATGAAAAAATACAGTTCTCAACTCAAAAGGTGTCTTGTGAAGTTCCTGGGCAGATGTGAGCAACTATCTGTTAACCTAAGTTAGAGCAACCGTGACACTCTGCCTTAGCAAAGCAGGGAATTTATTTGAGCATGGCTGGCTCAAAGGCATTACCAAAAAGCCCACCCCAGTATGCGTGATGACTCAGGAAACCACATACTGGACTTCCCAGCACAGCGTGCAGGTGTCTGAGCCAGTCAGACACAGTCTCTTCTTTCTAGCAGTTGTCTCTGCTCATGTAAACTTGGGAAAGCTGTTGTAAATCTTGTTAATTTCAGGAACTTCTTGAGATTTTTTCTTTATCTTTATTTTTGGGGGGGGGGGTTCTTTTTGAATCTTAAGGAACCTCTTTCTGTATTCAAGGAGGGAAAGTTTAAAAGCAGAGGGAATAACTACAAAAAGACTAGACCTTCTCTTTGGGGGCTCACATTCATCCTACTCCCTCATCTGCAGCTGTTCCTGAACCTTGAAGGGAGTGATATGAATGTTTGGAAGTTTTTCTCCATTTACATACAGTATTGGGCCACTATGCCAGAGCAACGGTTACTTGGTTTCAGAAGCATGTGAAGTTGTGTATCTACTTTGTACTTCTTGCTGCAAAAGAGAAGTCTCCCTCCATGAACAATTGAGGCTTAACAGTAGTAATGATCTGTAATCACACACACACACACACACACACACACACACACACACACACAAATGTTTAAAGATAATTTGTCAGTTGCTTTATATTCCCTTAAGAAAATAATAGTAGGAGCATCCTGATTGGAACCTCTGACATCCTTCTTCTGGCTTAAAGCACCATTTGTGATTCCTCTTGTGCTTAGGAATGGACCTCAAATTCAACTGACAAGCAATTCAAGCAAAATAGTCAAGTTACCATTGCACCCGAGGACACAGCTTGTCTGGCATACGGGTAATGAAACACATGGTGTCCATAGCTGAGTGGAACTGGTGGTGACAATCCTCCTCCAGACGTCAGTGTGGTGCCTTCTAGCTCTACAAAAGGCAACTGTAAAGGAGGAGCCACCAGTTTAGTCCTAACTTTATTTCCCATTACTACATGTTCTAGGGATATCTGTTCACCTTAGGACAGGCTTATTATTTTTTCCTGTGAAGGGTTGGTAATCTTTACATTTTTCAGAAGCTCCCCAGCACAGCATTGGGCTGTCTGTCAACTTTTCACCTAGGCATTCCAGTTGACACACAGTGATAAAAAATCAATATCTTCAAATTTTAGCTTTGTTTAAGGCAAAATCAGGATATAAAGGAAAATGACGAATTTTGAAGTAGAATTTGAATGAGAACAATACAAAGCATCAGATTTTAGTTGGAAAAATAATCCACATTCATGTAAACAAACTTTTCTATCATACTATATTCCATGTCTTCGATAACCCAAACAAGTTCACCATCATCCGAATGTCTTTCTTCCATGGAACTTAACAACTTCACAAACTTAAGACAAAAATTCCGTGTAAAGAAGAACTTCAGATGACGGTGAACTTGTTTGGGTTATGGAAGTCATGGAGTATGGTCTGATAGAAAGGCTGATTCGATTTGGGTCAAAATAGGAAAAGTATGAGGAATAAACTGACACAGATTTGCACAAACCATATGAAAAGATGTGTTTGTGACCACGTTGAATTGGGCAGTGTATGAGGGATAGGAAGAGCTGAGGAGAGCAGATAGATCCTGGAGAACCAATACTAATTGTAATTGGCTCAGGGGGCCCCAGAAGTCTCCAAGGCCACACTTGAGTAAACAGTCATGTTTCTACTTCTATTAAGGAGGCCCTGGCAATGTCCCAAGGGTGAGCATAGTATAGTCTGCCTTAAGGTCAGCTCCTGCCTAGGGCCTGTTGTCTATGGTGAGGAAGTCAGAGAACAACACAGGCTATTTCCTGCCCCTTAGTTATGGGCCTCAGCAGGTGAGCCTGCTGGGCGAGGTGGCCTCAAGAAAGAAGGATTCTCTAGGAGCAGAGCTGTGATCCAGCCTACCATACCACAGATGCAGTTGGGATCGAAGAGAAACAGGCTTCCTCAAACACTTCTAGATGATATCGTGTGGAATGGGTTTCATATTTACTAGAAGCCAGCTGGGTTGAGGGAAGTAAACCCAATTTTCCTCCCCAGGACTGTGGTGAGTAAGACTTGGTGGGATTCTCTGAATTCATAGACCTTCTAAATCTCAATATTTTGATGCCTAGGATCTAAGATGCAAACCAATTTGTAGACATCAGAACAAGGAGACAGATCACAGCCAGGGTCAGAGCTGCTGAAAATAAGTGAAGAACAGTTTGTTGGAGTAGCTGAGGATGAAAGAGGATTCTTATCTGGGGTCAGTGTTCTGTGTGCGGAGTCAGAGTTTAAAATGGAATTAGTTCATTAAGTCTTTGAATTTTAGTTAAGGTGACAAGACCCTTTATTTTCTGGTCTTCTAATGCAATATGTTAGTGTGTTATTATTAAATATTTTATTGAGGGGTTTGAAGATCAGCCTAAACGCTATGGGATAGAGTGGATGTGGTGTGATTTTTCAGGTGGTGTGGGCAGGAGAGAGTGATTGAGTCTGTAGAAGCACAGACTGGTGCAGAAGGAGTGTAGAATGATTTGGTGCCTGCTCAGCTTTTGTTGAGAGTTCAGTTCTCCAGAGGCTAATGAGAAGGTGGAATATGCACTATAAGGACGGGAAATTGGGTGTGATTTAGCATATTTTTTATATTCAAATTATCTTTTAATGACCCAGTGTTGCTCTTACTCATTTTGTCAAGCTCCAAGCATTTAGGCACTGACATATCTGATACTGCTGATGCTCCACATCGCAAAGACTGGTGAGTATCTATGTTCATCTCTCTGTGTGTTTCTGAGTGTCTCTGTATATGAAGGTCTCATCAATAATGTAATATGTTTACCGTTCTGACAATAAAACCGGGGTTTCCCCAATAAGAGGCAATTTTCATACCACTTCTATCTCCAAGTCAGTAATAAAGTTGTTGGATGAGGTTCCAGATAGAACCTCAGTGCTGGTGCAGTAAGTTGTTGATGCGGTCCTACGATAACAAAGACACATTTGAATCTGATAACTTACTGATGTTTCTGAGCAGAAGAGGGGTTTCTTTGGATATTGTGGGTCTAAATTCCAGTCCTCCTTCATGTGGCATATGCTATGCCTCTGCTTTTACCACAACTGGTTTCACACTAGTTTTAAAGCAATTTTCATGATACTGAATAGATCGAAATCTCAGTGTAATGAGAACACAATGGAGAGGCAGGGCTAAAGTCTAGGAACAAGGAGGCAGCAGTGATATGGCTCAAACACAGATGGTATCATTCCTAGTACAGAGATATTCTGCCTAAAGTAGGAAAGAGTAAGACCAGAAGGTTAGAGGGATGTGAACTGAATAGCAGAACAGATAATAGAACTCATGATTTAGGAGTACCTAAGGAATACTCTAAACAGCACATGAACCCTGTCTTTTCTTAGGATGCCCTGATTTACCCTCTGGCACTTGCTCATGTCAAAGGCCATGGGAAGCTTCAACACCAGCTTGGGAGGATGCTTCATTTTGGTGGGCTTCTCAGACTGGCCTCAACTAGAACCCATCTTCTTTATTTATATTTTGATTTTCTACTCTCTGACTCTCTTTGGCAACACCACCATCATTGCTCTCTCCCGAATGGACCTCCGACTGCACACTCCCATGTACTTCTTCCTCTCCCACCTCTCCTTCCTGGACCTCTGCTACACCACCAGCACTGTGCCCCAGCTCCTGATCAACCTCCATGGATTTGACAGAACCATCAGCTATGGTGGGTGTGTGGCCCAGCTCTTCATATCTCTTGCTCTGGGCTCCACAGAGAGTTTGCTCCTGGTGGTGATGGCCTTCGACCGCTATGCTGCTGTGTGTCGTCCCCTGCACTACACAACCATCATGCACCCCGTTCTCTGCCAGGCATTGGCTATTGTCTCCTGGATGGGAGGCCTCTTGAACTCTCTGATCCAGACAAGTCTCATGATGGCTATGCCCCTCTGTGGCCATCGAATGAATCACTTCTTCTGTGAGATGCCCGTGTTCCTCAAGTTGGCCTGTGAGGACACAGAAGGAACAGAGGCCAAGATGTTTGTGGCCAGAGTGGTGATTGTCGCGGTTCCCGCCATGCTCATTCTAGGCTCCTATGTACAGATTGCCAGGGCAGTGCTGAAGGTCAAGTCGATGGCTGGACGCAGAAAGGCTTTTGGAACCTGTGGGTCTCACCTTCTGGTAGTTTCTCTGTTTTATGGCTCAGCCACCTACACATACTTACAACCCAAAGACAGCTATTCTGAGAGTAAAGGAAAGTTTGTTGCCCTTTTCTATACCATCATCACCCCCATGCTCAATCCTCTGATTTACACCCTGAGGAACAAGGATGTGAAGGGTGCTCTGTGGAGGGTGCTAGGGAGAGCCACAGCCACGGGGTAGAAAGGGAAAGATGATCAGTGAAACATTTTATACGATGAGAGTCAAGAGGGTTTCAGTGGGAGGAAGGGGCTGGGTGTTAAACAAGTAAAATTAATTATGCACATTCATGCACATTAATTATATGCACATTCAAAGCATATAAAACAGAAACACAAAAACAATCCTCGGCTGGCAAAGTCGGCTCAACAGACAAAGGCACTTGCTGCCAAGCCTGCTGATCTGAGTTTGATTCCTGAATTCCTCGTAGTGGAAAGGGATAGATAAGTCCTCTGACTCTGTGTGTGTGTGTGTGTGTGTGTGTGTGTGTATATATACAATAAAAAAATTAACGCAATAAAATAAAGCAAAATAAAATTTTCCCTCGGAGGCACAAGACTTCCCTAGTTATGAAGTTGGAGTTGGGATCTGCTCTCTGGGTTACTGTCTGTCATCTCTGCTCAGCAAGGATAAGGGTGCATTCAGGCACAGCTTCCCACAGATCGGAGAGGTTTCTGTGAGCACTTGAGGAAAGGGACTGGGTTCTTGGCAGGGAAGCGTGTACTGTGAGCCCTCATGAGAACCGGATTGGTTCCTGGCAAGTGTAGTATCAGAGGACTTTTCATTCTGAAGTGCCACACTCAAAGTCAGATTCCCCCTGTTGTGTCACACAGTGGACACTGTGAGCCCAGGCCGAGGGCATGACTTCACTCTGACTTTCCATCCTTTCTGTATGTTCATTTTTAATTGAATATCCATACATTTATGTGCTGTACTTTGATCAAATCTATCCACAGTTCTTCCTTCCAATTTCTCCCCTTTTCCTCAACACCACTTTTCTCTCCTAACTTAATGCCTTTATAAAACATGTATAGCACAGTGTGTCCATGTAGGGCCCCATGCATGTGCATGGATGTGAACCTCAGAACTAAGTGGGACATCAATATCACCCCATCTTCCTTCTGTATCATGACCCCTCTGGCTTCAGTCATACTCAGGGTCTCTCTGAAGGCTCTCACATTCAGGCTCACCATTCTTTGCTTGCAATAAAGAAGCTGATGATGAGCAGAGCTACTTCATGTAGAGTGAATTTCAGAGATGGGCTCACTTATCCTCTTGGAGAAAAAGCAAAACCATGTATTGCACACACTCCAACAGAGCAAGGCAAGAACGATCTCCTAGAACTGTATCTGTTACAGCAACTGCCAACATTCCTCTCCAGCTTGATACAGATGAGAATAGGGAAAATGATTATACAAAGAGTAAACTAAGAGAAAAATATTCAAAGAACTCAATAGTATATATATATATATCCTGATGCATAAATTTGTAGGGAATAAAATCTGTATTTCCATGAAAATTAGTAATTGAAGTTAAAAAATAATCAAAGGAAGAGGCTTCTATTTACTGTTTGATCAGACACGTGAAAATTGATTTGGGACTTCGTTTCACTTCTCTTCATCTCTGTTTTCTGTAAGAACCAGATTTTCGTTACTTTGTTTACCTCTATGTATTTAAATAGTGGTTTCTGTTTAAAAGTGCAGTGACTTCTGTAAGCATGATAAAGTTTGTGTTAACTGAGTCACATTTTATTATAGTAATATTCCACTAATTTTGTTTATGTTTGGAACTTATTTTACATACCATGTCATTAATCCCTTCTCAGCATTACTGATTTTGTTATATTTTGTTGTAGTCTTTGCTGATGAAAAAAAATATGTTCTCTACTCAAAAGGTGTCTTGTGAAGTTCTTTGGCAGATGTGAGCAAACATCTGTTAACCTAAGTTAGAGCAACCATGGCAAACCAAAGACGTTGTTTCACCCAAGTCTGCCTTAGCAAAGCAGAGAATTTATTTGGGGTTACTTACAGGTACATGGCTGGCTCAAAGGCATTACCAAAAAGCCCACCCCAGTATGCATGATGTCTCAGGAAACCGCATTCTGGACTTCCCAGTGCAGCGTGCAGGTGTCTGAGCCAGTCAGATACAGTTTCTTCTCCCTAGCAGTTGTCTCTGCTCATGTAAACTTGGGGAAGACTGTTGTAAATCTTATTATTTTCAGGAACTTCTTGAGACTTGTTTTTTGGGTTTACTTTCAGAGCCTTAAGGAACCTCCTCCAGAGGTTCTTCCTCCAGACATCAGTGTGGTGCCTTCTAGCTCTACAAAAGGCAACTGAAAAGGAGGAGCCACCAGTTTAGTCCTCGCTTTATTTTCCATGTCTGATAGCCTAAACCTGCGATGTCTTCAGCAATAATGATGCGCCACCTACATCTAGCATCCACCAACACCATCAGCAATAGTGCTATAATGTATGGTGCCTCAAGGACCTTCTCGGGCCATCAACTCAGAGAAGTGGCCCATTCTTCTTATTGGAATTTTTACCCAACAGCCTCAAGGCTCCTAGGAATGCCTTTTTTCACTTTTGTGTGGTGTTTTTGTCTAGCTCTTTAAGTAATATCTGTATAGTTCTCACAGATGTCTTTACAAACCAGTGAGATGCTCAAGAGTTTAACAATATGCAATGAAACCCTTTTACAGAGAGTGGGCAGGATCTCTGAAGGTCTACCATCATCCGTTTTTAGTGAGTGCCAGGTGGTGTTGAGCGTCTAGTGGGATGTTTAGTGAGATATACTGGTAAAGTGCAGTACAGTACACACGGATCTCATCACGGCTGCTGATCATTTGATTGTTGGGGACAGCAGTGTGGATAGAAGGCACCAACCCACAAACCATCCTCATCCTGGGGTACCCTGCTGACACAAGGCCACTGTGCATTGCACTTCCCATGGTGATCTTGGCAGAGCCAACTTGTGATACTCATGCTGGCTCAGTCCGGAGTGCTGCATTCTGACCTGTAATGCCTGCATCTTGAGCTGAACCCTCAGATCCGACAGGCCACAGGTCAGCACTGTTGTCCTTTGCTTCCATTTGTCTGCTGCAAGGGCCCTAGAGAGGGTGAACTATCTATGACTTTTATTTTTCATGTACTTGGGGATGTCTGTCCACTTTAGGACAGGTTTAGTATTCATTTTCTCCTGTGAAGTGGTGGTAGTCTTTACATTTTCTAGAAGCTCCCCAGCACAGCATTGGGCTGTTTGTCAACTTTTCACCTAGGCATTCCAGTTGACATACAATGACAAAAAAAAAAATCAATGTCTTCAATTTTTACCTTTGTTTTTGGGAAAAATCAGGCTATAAAAGAAGAACTGCTAATTTTGAAGTAGAATTTGCATGAGAACAACACAAAACATCAGATTTTAGTTGAACAAATAATCCACATTCATGTGAACAAATTTAAAACGAAAATTCCTTGGATAGAAGACATTCGGATGATGGTAAACTTGTTTGGGTTATGGAAGACATGGAATATGGTCTGACAGAAAGGCTGATTCAATTTGGGTCAAAGTACGGAAAGTATGAGGAATATAATATACTGACTCAGATTTGCACAAGTCATATGAAAGATGTTTTGAGGACCTCTTTGGTCACTTTGGATTGGGCAGTGTATGAGGGACAAAAAGAGCTGAGGAGAGCAGATAGATCCTGGAGAACCAGTTAACTAACTGTAATTGGCTCAGGGGGCCCCAGAGGTCTCCAAGGCCACACTTGAGTAAACAGTCATGTTTCTACTTCTATTAAGGAGGCCCAGGCAATATCCCAAGGGTGAGCATAGTATAGTCTGCCTTAAGGTCAGGTGCTGTCTAGGGCCAGTTTTCTATGGTGAGGGAGTCAGAGAACAGCACAGGCTATTTCCTGCCCCTTAGTTATGGGCCTCAGCAGGTGAGCCTGCTGGGCGAGGTGGCCTCAAGAAAGAAGGATTCTCTAGGAGCAGAGCTGTGATCCAGCCTACCATACCACAGACGCAGTTGGGACCGAAGAGAAACAGGCTTCCTCAAACACTTCTAGATGATATCGTGTGGAATGGGTTTCGTATTTACTAGAAGCCAGCTGGGTTGAGGGAAGTAAACCCAATTTTCCTCCCCAGGACTGTGGTGAGTAAGACTTGGTGGGATTCTCTGAATTCATAGACCTTCTAAATCTCAATATTTTGATGCCTAGGATCTAAGATGCAAACCAATTTGTAGACATCAGAACAAGGAGACAGATCACAGCCAGGGTCAGAGCTGCTGAAAATAAGTGAAGAACAGTTTGTTGGAGTAGCTGAGGATGAAAGAGGATTCTTATCTGGGGTCAGTGTTCTGTGTGCGGAGTCAGAGTTTAAAATGGAATTAGTTCATTAAGTCTTTGAATTTTAGTTAAGGTGACAAGACCCTTTATTTTCTGGTCTTCTAATGCAATATGTTAGTGTGTTATTATTAAATATTTTATCGAGGGGTTTGAAGATCAGCCTAAATGCTATGGGATAGAGTGGATGTGGTGTGATTTTTCAGGTGGTGTGGGCAGGAGAGAGTGATTGAGTCTGTAGAAGCACAGACTGGTGCAGAAGGAGTGTAGGATGATTTGGTGCCTGCTCAGTTTTCATTGAGATTCTGGTTCTCCAGAGGCTAAGGAGAGAGTCATATATAGAGGTGTAAAAGGAGGGACAGCACTGAGTTCAAATTAAAAGATGGAATCTTTAGAGGGTGATGACCAAGGAGTCTGCCAGACCCCTCCTGCCTTCAGACATAGGACTCTGTTGGTTATTTTTTCTCAAAGATAGCTCCACAACAGTTAGACAATGTCATTAACTCAGTGCATTGGTATGAAGGATGTTTTCATCTTATCAGATATCAAGTACTTTACTACTGACAGTGTAGGTGCTCGTAGAATCCCTGCCAAGTGTGTAGGGAGTCTTGGGACTGATTCCCAGCACTGCAAACTAGTTTATTATTTATGGAAGCCACAAATATCCACACACACATCCACACACATATCCAGGTAGACACACTGGGAGATAAACAGAGGTTCTTGAGGATCTCAGTCAAGAGTTTCAAACACGCAAATGTCAAGTTTCTTCGTGGTCCTTCAAGAGATGACGAATAAGGTGTACATTTTATTTTTTTTAAGGTTTGCATTTTAAAAGACAATTTAAAAGCAGAAATATGTGCACTTTGAGACTGCCATTCTTAGAATTTCTTAGGGTTGTTTTCTTGTTTTATATTTAGCCACAGTTTGATCTTTGCTATATTTCAGGCATTGGGCTTCATTCTGCCCTGTGAAGAACAAAGAAAGGCCATCCCCTTTTCTGTATGAGAAATATTTAAGCTTGTAGATAAGCCACACTCCCACTTTTAATCATCCTGGTTTTTAATCTAAAATGTGCAATGAAGACATCCAGTTCTCATCCAGGAAGCTTTCATATGGCTAGTCTGTGTGATATCCTTCAACCATCATAGAAGCATTGGGTAACATACTTTAAAACAAATATAAAAATACAGAGGGATCCTCTGTCAATCTTAGATAGCTGCTCAGGAGCCACCAGGACCTAGTTATATCAGCCTGACCTAATTTTCTCCTTTTGCTGGAATGAGATATAGAAAATTCTTAAGGAAATAGTCACTTTGAAAGCCCTACCTCCGCTGGAGGACAATCGGATCTGTTATAGTTTACGTATTGTTTCTTTCAGTGCAGGGAGGACTGCTGTTTTTTGGAAGGAGCCCTGTGATAACTGTGTAGGATCCCATCGTGAGAACTTTCCCACCCTTCTCAGCTGTGTACACTAGAGCTATTGGCAGGAAGCCAAATTCTGCCCACCTCTCACTTATTTTGTCTGGAGTGAAGCCTACTAGTGTGCTCACAACTCCTGGCTTGTGAGTGATAGGTTTCACTCTATGGAATTTGCCAGAAGTCCAATGCCACGTACAAATGAGGAGTAATGTGCAACTATTCAAGAAAGGTGAAAGACTCCGAGCATCATGGGAATTGGTTAAGCTGAGGTCTTTTTTTTGTGAGCAGTGTAAGTGGATGTGAGCAGTTCCCAGATACCAGGGAAGAGCGGAGGCATTTGTACTATGTCATAAATGTAATCACCGGTTCCTAAGCAGTAGACATGCAGGCACGGTGAAGTCACCTGTGGTGGACACAGGGTGTCCTTAACATCAGTTTAATGAGGGCTTTAAGATACTACAGCTGATGTTGGATGTTTAGTTCTGAAGATCAATTATCCCATTCTCCAAATCTGGCTTCTTTCTCTGAGAGTGTCTCTCAGTTGCCAGTGGTGGTGTCTGCTCTTGCCATTGTTGAACTGTTTTGTGAAGGGTGTTTGAGAGTTGCAGCCTTATCCTTTGCCTGTGGAAATATATTTCTTCCAGCACTGCTTATGTGAGAGACTATCCTTTATTCTCTGTGTCTTCCTGGTGTCCTTAGAAAATAGCAGTTGGCTGTGCACTAAGATTTGTTCCTAGACTCTCTCTTCCATTCCAGTGACTGATGTGTTCTTTATAGTTCTTAAAACTACTGTTGCTTTGTGATGTACTTGGAAGTGTGGCATATCTAACTGTTTTGCTTTCTTGGAGTTAATGTGGCTATGTGGGGTTGCCGTCTGCATTCTTGTGAACTAGTCGGAAGTTCTGCAGTTGGGTGTGTTCCATTATGCAGTTGCCCAACTGTGACTGAGAGAGGTAGAGTGTTCCAGCTGTCTCTGTGGGTATTTGTTGGAGAGGAGAGTACTGTCAATGCTAATAATAACTCTTTATTGTATATGCACTTAAAAAAACCTATTTTCCCTTTTCAATTTAAATTTCTATTTTTGAGACTTTCACAAATGAGTAATGTATTTATTTCATTTCCATCTCTCTTTTTCCCCACTCCAACTTCTTCTGTGCCCCCACTCCCTCTCAAATTCATAACCTCTTATCCATTAATTATTGTTGTTATATATACACACACGTACACTCTACTGGGTCTTTTTGGTGTTCTTTGCATATATGTAGTAAACAAACCTTTCCATGCTTATTTTTGCTTTAAATAAACAAGATGTTGGATGCTGGAGAAATTTAAAGCCCCGGTAGAGAGATAATAGACCCTTTCTTGGCTCCTGGCTTCCTTGAGCAGAGGACAGTCAGCCAAGCTGTGACTCAATGACCGCGAGTCAGACTTCCTTCACGGCAGCTCAGCTGTTCTGAACACACCACAGATGCTTCGAGGAAGCCATACCACTGTTCCTGCTGCTTATTCCCGGCTTATTTCTTTAAGAACCTTAAACTAGATTTTGTATTTTTGTCATCTCAAGCCTTGGAAAAATCTACCAATCACTTTCACTCAGGGAGGAAGAAACAAATTTCCCTTGGTCACCCCCAAGAAGAGCAGTTGCAGCCTGCTGCTGCCTTCTTCCTACTGCAGCCTGCTGCTGCCTTCTGCTCCCTACTGCAGCCTGCTGCTGCCTCCCACTGCTGCTCGCTGGTGCTGGAAGCTAAGGATTGCATAGGCATGAAGCGCCGGGGCCACTGGTAGTTAAAGCCCAGGGCACTAGATTCCAATCACGGGATCCATAGCTATAAGGTCAGATTCTCTTTTCCCACTTTTTATTAAAAATAGTTTTTTTCCTCACATAATATATTCTGCTTATGATTTCCCCTTCTTCTACTCCTCCCAGTTCTTCTCCACCACCCCTCCCATCCAGATCCACTGTGCCCTTTCTGTCTCCCTTTAGAAAACAAACAGGTTCCTCAGGGATAATAATAAAACACAACATAATATAATAAGGTAAAACAAAAACTAACTCACCAGAATAGGATACAGCAGATAAATAGAAGGAAAAGAGTGCAAGGCACAAGAAACAGAGACAGGCACAGAAACCACACTCAGGAATCATTTAAAAACACGAAATTGAAGTCATAAAATATATACAAAGAACCTGTAGGGTAAGAAAATAGACAAATATATATAAATATATATTTATCACAAAATGAAATTAAAAATAAAAATAAGATTAAAAAAATTCTCTGACACGACATTAGGAGTCAAAGAACCTCCAAAGATGCCACTGAGTTCATTTTCTGCTGGCCATCCATTGCTGGGCTCGCAGCCTCCCCTAAGAGTGGCTGTTTCCCCAGAGAGACTCCCTTGGAGAGAACTAAATTTTCATTTGCAAGTGGTTATTAATTGAAGATGGCTTCTAAGTGGCCCCTATCCCTAACCCAGAAGCCATAGGTTGACTTCTGAAGCCCGGAGTTCCTAGGTTTTAGGGTTTGGGGCTCTATGTTTCTGGGTCTGCCCATTTAGTCCCTGGCTTCTCCCGAGTGTTGCCAGCCCTGGGTAGAGCATCTAGCTGACAGCAGAAATGCTGAAAACTAAATTTCATGCCTCTGCTTCAAAATTATCCAAGTTTTTATTCATTAAAATGATCATTACTGATGTAAGTAAGGCTCTGAGCTTTATCATATTGAAATATCTTGGCTCATTGTTCATTTGTTTATCATATTAGAAATAGCACTAAGCTTTGTTGATTGAAAGGATATTAGTTGGAGGGCTCAGTGGTTAAGAGCACTTGTTGCTTTTACAGAGGACCTGGGTTCAATTCCCAGTACCCACAGTCACCTGTCATTCTGGCTCCAGGGAATTCAGTGCCCTCTTCTGAACTCTGTGGGCATCACCCATACATAACATATGTACGAAAATACATGCAGACAACACACACACACACAATTAAAAAATGAAAAGTGGTATTCATTTATATATGCACAATATAAAATCATTTTTAGAAGTATACAATGGGAGTGAACGAAAACCCTGTGCCACTAAGTGAGGAATATTTGTGTACATCAGACATGGTGCTAGGGTTAGAAATGCATTCATTCATTCATCCAATCAGTTTGTCAATAAGATCGTTGTTTTCCAGTTTCTGCAGCGAAGGTTGGACATCACTATGCCGAGTGAACTATGCAGCCTAATTTGCACAAGTTAACTGCTAATTATGAAGGCAGAACAGGTTTAACAGAGAGAACAAACAAATGTTTGTAATATACATGATGCATTATTTCATGTCGCCACCACCCAAGCTATTTTCTTTGTTTTACTTTTTTTACTTTAGGTTATTAAGCTCAGACTCCCAGAAGTGAGTATTTCAGAGCAGAAGGCCCAACTTGCCCATGCTAGCATTGTTCTTTGGGGCCATGATATAGACCTAAAGACATTGAGTATCACATTGACCCATTGATGGTAATATTCCACCTCACTAAACTTGACACAAAAGGGACTAGTTAAGTACACAAAATCGCCTCATACTTGTTGTAGGCTAGACTTTGGAAGGGCACTCTGTTTCTCTCTCCTTGGCAAGCTTTCATAGAACCTTACTTAAATTTCTATAAGAAGCACCCATCCTTTGAGGAAAGCGATAATCTTTGCCTCTCACACCTCCACCACTGATCGGCGTGTTAGCAGTTAATCTGCAGGCTTAGAGGAAATTAGCTCTCATGAGCTCTAAAAAAGGTAAACGCACATGTTGCACTGAAGAAAGTTTATTCAACAGCCATGGTGCATCATGAATGAAAGCAGCATTCACTTTGGCACCCTCAGTGCCATAAAGGCATGAGAATGTTTATTCATTATTTGTTATTTCTGTGATATACACTAATACTTATTTTTATATTTAGCTTGTCCTCTACCACAGAGGAGCTCCTAGAGAGACAAAGATGTGTGGCATGAATGTCATCAAATGAACAGGAGGAACTAGAAGGAGATAGTTTCAAAAAGGGCTTGGGTAGAGAGGAGAAAACCGCTTTTTCTGTGGAGTTGAATTATGGACATTTTTAGTCGAAGAAGCAGGGTCAAGGGAGGCCATTCTTCTTACTAATCATAAGGAATAAATTTCTTTGTATCTTCTCTCCAAAGAAAGGAAATTGCTTCTCAGTCTTCTGTGACAGATGGTGGATACTGTGAGTGGGGCTTCTATCCACGGTGCAGAACGAGGCAAATGAGGACCCAAGGGTCAAAATTGTGATTGCCACCTGGCTGAGCCTGAATTCAAATCTGAAATGAACTAACAAATAGGCCAAAAGAAGGAACCAAAGATAACAACACAGAACACTTATGGTATGACGTAGACCTTAGATTTTCAAAGCACTTCATTACTCTGGAATAAGAAAGCTTGGATCCGTAAGACTGAAGGGCCAGGCTAAAGTCTTGTAACAATTAGTTGAGTTATAATTCAGATAAAGATGACATCATTCATAATCCAGAGAAGTTCATTTTTTTGAGCTTTACATTTTTCTCTGCTCCCCTCCCTGCCTCCCCATCCCTGCTTCAACTCCCCCCCAAGGTCCCCATGTTCCCAATTTGCTCAGGAGATCTTGTCTTTTTCTACTTCCCATGTAGATTAGATCTATGTAAGTCCAGAGAGGTTTATTTTATAGAAGAGAAAAGTAAGAATAAAAGGCTGAAAAAAACAGAATTGAATAATAAAACAGATCACTTAGGGTTGATGGAAGAATGCTCTGAACAATGTCTTAATGCATTTTCTTCAACAGATACACTGAATTGTGTTCCACTGTTATACGGGTCAAAGGTTATGGGCGACTTCAATGCCAGTCTGGGCAAAGGCTTCATTTTGGTGGGCTTCTCTGACTGGCCTCAATTGGAACTCCTTCTTTTTATCTACATTTTGATTTTCTACTCCTTAACTCTCTTCGGCAACACCACCATCATTGCTCTGTCACATGTGGACCTCCGATTGCACACTCCCATGTACTTCTTCCTCTCCCACCTCTCCTTCCTGGACCTCTGCTACACCACCAGCACCGTGCCCCAGCTCCTGATCAATATTGAGGGACATGACCACACCATCACGTATGGAAGGTGTGTGGCTCAGCTCTTCAGTGTCCTTGCCCTGGGCTCCACAGAAAGTATGCTTCTAGTGGTGATGGCCTTTGACCGCTACGCTGCTGTGTGTCGTCCACTCCTCTACACAACCATTATGCACCCACTTCTGTGCCAGGCATTGGCTATCTCATCATGGGTAGCAGGCCTTGTCAACTCTCTGATTCAGACAGGCCTCATGATGGCCATGCCTCTCTGTGGCTATCGACTGAATCACTTCTTCTGTGAGATGCCTGTGTTCCTCAAGCTGGCTTGCAAGGACACAGCTGGAACAGAGGCCAAGATGTTTGTGGCCAGAGCCATAATCTTGGTTTTTCCTGCGACACTGATTCTAGGATCCTATGCACACATTGCTAGGGCTGTGTTAAAAGTCAAGTCAATATCTGGCCGCAGAAAAGCTTTTGGGACTTGTGGGTCCCACCTCCTGGTGGTTTCTATGTTTTATGGCTCAACCATCTACACATACTTGCAGCCAAATGACAGTTATTCTGAGAATGAGGGAAAGTTTGTTGCCCTTTTTTATACCATAATTACTCCCATGCTCAACCCTCTGATTTACACCCTGAGAAACAAGGATGTGAAGGGGGCTCTGTGGAAGGTACTCGGAAGAGGCATAGAATCAAGGTAGTAAAAAGCATTTTCTTTCTGTGATGGCTCCAGCATAATTGAACCCATTGGTCTCTAGAAAGCAATCTCAATGGGCTTGTTGAAGAAGAAAAGTTTCACTGGAAAAGAGAGGGAGATTAAAGAAGATAACAAGGGGTAAAAGTGATCAAAATTCAGTATATGTATTTATGAAGTTGTCAAAAATAATAAATACATTCTCAGTAGGCAGCAAGACTTGGTGCCTTCCTTGTGGGAAGCTGGGAGTGAGGCGCTTCTGCAGTGTCTTTAGGTCACTCTCTGGACACTGCTCAGCAGTGGCTAAGTGCTGATTGCATCATAGCTTTCCAAAACAAAACTACAAGCTGGACAAGAGTACACAGTGAGCAATTATGGAGACTCGGGTTTGGAATGAAAGAAATAATTCTTATTTTTTAAAGTCATACTTCTTTATTGTTTTTATTGAGCTATATATTTTTCTCTGCTCCCCTCCCTTTCTCCCCAAACCTCTTCTACCCTCTCCCACTATCCACATGGTCCCAATTCACTCAGGAGATCTCATTTTCTTCTAGATTAGATTTATCTGTGTCTCTCAGAGGGTCTTCTTTGTTCTCTAGATTCTATGGGGTTGTGAATTGTAGACTGCTTTTACTTTGCTTTATGTCTGAAAGCCACTTATGAGAGAGTACATATGATATTTGTCTTTCTGGGTCTGGGTTGCCTCACTCAATATGAGGTTTTCTATTTGCCTGCAAATTTCAAGGTGTCATTATGTTTTTCCACTGTGTAGTATTTCATTGTGTAAATGTACCACATTTTCTTTATCTGTTCTTCAGTTGAGGGGCATCTAGTTTGTTTCTAGGTACTGGCTATTGCAAATAATGCTGATACGAACATAGTTGAGCACATGTTCTTGTGGCATAATTGAACATCCTTTGGGTATATACCCAAAAGTGGTATTGCTAGGTCTTGAGGTGGGTTGTTTCCTAATTTTCTGAGAAAATGCCATACTGATTTCCAAAGCATCTGTACCAACTTGTACTCCCACCAGCAATGAAGGAGTATTCCCTTTACCCCACATCCTCTCCAGCATAAGTTGTCATCAGTGCTTTTGATCTTGGCCATTCTCACAGGTACAAGATGGAATCTCAGAGTTGTTTTGATTTGCATTTCTCTGATGGCTAAGGATGTCGAGCATTTCCTTAAGTGTCTTTCAGCCATTTTAGATTTGTCTTTTAAGAGTTCTCTATTTAGGTCTGTACCCCAGTTTTTGTTAGATTATTTGTTCTTTTGATGACCAATTTCTTGAGTTCTTTGTATATTTTGGAGATCAGTCCTCTGTCTGATGTGGGGGGGATGGTGAAGATCTTTTCCCATTCTGTAGGCTACCATTTTGTCTTGTTGACTGCATTCTTTGCTTTACAGAAGCTTTTCAGTTTCAGGAGGTCCCATTTATTAACTGTTGCTCTCAGTGTCTGTGCTATTGGGGTTATACTTAGGAAGTGGTCTCCTATGCCAATGCATTCAAGTGTACTTCCCACTTTCTCTTCTATGAGGTTCAGTGTGTTAAGTTTTATGTTGAGGTCTTTGATCTATTTGGACTTGAGTTTGCGTGACAATAGAGATGAATATATTTTCATTCTTCTACATGTTGATATCCGGTTATGTCAAAAACCATTTGTTGAATATGCTTTCTTTTTTCATTTCACAGGTTTTTTTGCTTCTTTTCAAAAATCAGGTTCATAGGTGTGTGGATTGATATCCAGGTTTTCGATTTGATTTCATTGATTCTCTTGTTTCTGTGCCAATACCAGTCTGTTTTTAGTACTATAGCTCTGTAGTAAAATTTGAAGTCAGGGATTGTGATACCCCAGAAGTTCCTTTATTGTACACGATTGCTTAGAAATAGTTATTAAAAGTCTCCCAACAACAACAATAACAAAAAAACCCAAAAAACAACACCTCAGGACCAGATGGTTTCAGAGCAGGATTCTACAAGATTTTCAAAGGAGAACTAATACCAATACTCCTTAAATTGTTGCACACAATAGAAACAGAAGGAATATTACCAAACTCTTTTTATGAGGCTATAGTTACCCTGATACCAAACCACAGAAAGACATTACTAAGAAAGATAATTACAGACCAATCTCATGTATGAACATTGATGCAAAAATACTCAATAAAATACTGACAAGCTGACTCCAAGAACACATCAGAAAATCATCTACCACTACCAAGTAGGCTTCATCCCAGAGATGCTGGGATGGTTCAACATACAAAAATCTATCAATTTAATCCACAATATAAACAAACTGAAAGCAAAAAAAAAACATGATTATCTCATTAGATGCTGAAAATGCCTTTGACAAAATCCAACACTTCTTCATGATAAAGGTCTTGGAGAGAGGAGGAATACAAGAAACATGCCTAACCATAATAGAGGTAATACATAGCACACCAGCAGTCAACATCAAACTAAACGGAGAGACGCTCAAAATGATACCATTGAACTCAGGAACAAGACAAAGTTGTCCACTCTCTCCTTACATGTTCAGTATAGTACTTGAGGTCCAGCTAGAGCAATATGACAAAAAAGGAAATCAAGAGGATACAAATTAGAAAAGAAAAAGTCAAACTCTCACTATGTGCTGATAATATGATAATTTACATAAGTGACCCCAAAATTTCTACCGAGGAACTCCTATAACTAATAACACCCTCAATAATGTAACGGGATATCAGATTAATTCAAAAAAATCAGTAGCCCTCCTTTATACAGATGATAAATGGGCCAAGAAAGAAATCAGAGAAACATCACCCTTCACAATAGCCACAAATAACATAAAATATCTTGGAGTAATTCTAACCAAACAAGTGAAAGACTTATATAACAAGAACTTTAAAACTTTCAAGAAAGAAATTGAAGAAGACACCAGAAAATGGAAAGATCTCCCATGCTCTTGGTTAGGTAGAATTACGATAGTAAAAATGGCAGTATTACCAAAAGCAATCTACAGATCCAATGCAATATCCATCAAAATCCCAGCAAAATTCTTCACAAACCTCAAAAAGAACAATACTCAACTTCACGTGGAAAAGCAAAAAGCAATTCACAATTGAATAATAAAAATTTTAATATTTAAGTAATATTAAATTGAATATTAAAAAAACAAAACAGAAGAGAATTAATTCTGAATGAGAATTAATTCTGAATGACTCTTTGCAAAGTCAGATCCTAATATGCTGTTGAATATTTGACAGTATAATCCAAGGCAGAGGACATGAGTTTATTGGTTTTTTGGTTTTGTCTTTTTCTCATTTTTTGGTGATCCTGTCAAATTCTTGATGTATCAGAGTCCATTTCAAAGGTTTCTTGCAGTGTTTACTGTTCTATGGTACTGAAAATTATCAGATTTTGAACAGAGTTGTTTTATAGAGTATGTGACTTTCAGACAGGCTTATTTATTTAAGCAGAGAAACTTCAAAATCTTCTTATAGTAACACACTTCCTCCTGTTAGGCCATACCTAACTTTCCCCAAGCAGTTCCATCAACTTCAGACCATATATTCAAACTTATGAACCTAGGCAACCAAGGCCACACCATACCTTCCCATTGATGACCTTGGTGCTGAAAATCCTAGGATTTTACTGTCACAGATACTTAAGCTTACACCTTTCTAGTGCTCTGAGTGGTCAAAGCATCAACCTTACCTTAATCTTGGTTTCCTCTCCTGAAATGAGCATGACATCAACCACTTTATCAGCACTTGATGTGTAGTGTGTGTGCAATAAATGTTAATTCCCACTTCTTGTTCTTGTTGAAGGGAAAATAAAATAGCCTAGAATCTTTTTTCTCAAACACACACACACGAGTAGAGAGAGTGAATGTGATCAGATTATATTATGCACATGTTTGGAATTGTTAATAATTCACAATTGAATAATAAAAATTTTAATATTTAAATAATATTTAATTGAATAATAAAATTTAATAATAAAATAATAAATAGTTAACTAGATATTTATAAGAACTTATATTATAAGCTAATAATTTTATATTACATAATACAGCATGTATTACATAAGATGTAATAATAATGTATAAGAATAAACCAATAGACCTAGAATTGGTAATTGAATGTCTTTTATTCTGACCAATCCCAACTGAATGTCATCAATTTTCAAGGAACAAAACAACTACTCTGTTCTAATCCTTTCAGAGAACAGAAAGTGAAAACTACTCAACTCACTTTCTTGTGTCTTTCTAACCCCAGGGAAAAACAAATCAAGGATACTACCGACCAAAATGTAGATCAAGCTATTTTTCAATATAAAAGACTACTGACCAGAATGTAAGTCAATCTATTTTCAATATAGAAGCAAGGTCCTCGATAAGATGTTAGTAAGCTGAATTCAGATAGATATAAACCAACTTTAAAAACAGCTAAAATGCATTTATCACAACAATAAAGTGACACATCAGCATTAGACCTTACATGTAACTTGTGACACCAGTAGACATAGTTTTCTTCCCCACAGCATTACCTAGGGTGGGGAAGAAAAATCCTTTGTGAACAGTCAGCACCAATTCATGACAAAAAGTCACAACAAGCTTAGAAGAGATGCTGTTGGTGAGCTCAGACGGCGTCTAACATTTCCCACCGGCGTACTGATGAAGTGCTGGCGTCTTTCATGTGATAAACAGGGTAGAGCACTTTCCTCTTTCCAACTCTGTATTGAAAACTACAACTGATAAAAAGAGTAAGTGATATCAGAATTAGAAAACAGTAGGTGAAATTGTACTTTCTATCCGATTACTTAACCTCTGTACATATTATACAAGGGAATTTGTAAGGCATCGAGACAAATGGGATTTTAGAAAGCTTTTTTTTTTTCTAATGTTTGTGAAAAAAAGCATAAAAATCAATTGCATGGGCACTTTGGAAAATGGTGCTACTTCTACTATGGGAAACAGATGGAGATTCCTCAAAAAGATTAAAAATGTAATACTGTATGATCTGTCAACTTAATTGGGTTTATATTAAAGAGAGTTGAAAGCAGGGCTTTGAGGAGATATCTGTGTGTTCACATTTGTAGTAGAATTGTTCACAGTAGCCATATGGTGACGGCAAAGGTGGTAAGGAGTTTATCATCCATCATCAGATGAATGGTAAACAAAATGCAGAGCTCTCTCTCTCTCTCTCTCTCTGTGTGTGTGTGTGTGTGTGTGTGTATGTGTGTGTGTGTGTTAGTCTTCAAAAGGAAAGTAGAAGCTGATCCATGCTATACCATGAATGAACCTTGAATATATTAGCTATGTGCAATGCACATGCCATAAGGAAACAAATACAGCATAATTCCACTTACCTAAGCTACACAGAGCTAAGAATAGAAACAGAATACACAGTAAGTTTCCAAAGAGATGAAAAGTAGGATGAGAAAAGTCTGAAATTTTCTTATGTAAATAAACTTAATCTGATTGGGATGTACTCTTTTGTTTCTTTTTTTTAAAAATTGATTTATATTGAGCTCTACAGTTTTATCTGTTCCCCTCCCTGCCTCTCCCCTCCCCTTCAACCCTCTCCCAAGATCCCCATGCTACCAATTTACTCAGGAGATCTTGTCTTTTTTACTTACCATGTAGATTAGATCTATGGATGTCTCTCTTAGGATCCTCATTCGTGTCTATGTTCTCTGGGATTGTGAGTTGTAGGCTGGTTTTCTTTGCTTTATGTTTAAAAACCACTTGTGAGTGAGTGCATGTGATAATTGTCTTTCAGGTCTGGGTTACCTCACTCAAAATAATGTTTTCTAGTTCCATCCATTTTCCTACAAAGTTCAAGCTGTCATTATTTTTTTCCACTGTGTAGTACTCCATTGTGCAAATGTACTACATTTTCTTTATCTATTCTTTGGTTGAGGGGAATCTTGCTTGTTTTAAGGTTCTGGCTTTTACAAATAATGCTTGAGCACGTCCTTGTGTATGATTGAGTGTCTTCTGGGTATATACCCAAAAGTGGTATTGATGGGTCTTGAGATAGATGGTTTCCTGATTTTTTGAGAAATCACCATAATGATTTCCAAGGCAATTTACAGGTTTACACTTCCACAAGCAATGAAGAAGCATTCCCCTTACCCCACATCCTCTCCAGCATAAGTTGTCATCAGTGTTTTTGTTCTTGGCCATTCTTACAGGTGTAAGATGGAATCTCAGAGTGGTTTTGATTTGCATTTCTCTGATGGCTAAGGATGTTGAGCATTTCCTTAAAAATCTTCCAGTCCTTTGAGATTCATCTTTTGAGAATTCTCTGTTTAGGTCTGTACCCCATTTTTAAATTGGGCTATTTATGCTTTAAATGTTAAGTTTCTTGAGTCGTTTGTATATTTTGGAGAATGTTCTTTTTCCAATGAGGGGTTGGTGAAGATCTTTTCCCAATCTGTAGGCTGTGCTTTTTTCTTGTTGACCATGTCCTTTACTTTACAGAAGCTTCTCAGTTTCAGGAGGTCCCATTTATTGATTGTTGTTTTCAGTATCTGTGCTACTAGTGCTATATTTAGGAAGTGGTCTCCTGTGCCAAAACATTCAAGTGTACTTCCCACTTTCTCTTCTATGAGGTTCAGTGTGATTAGTTTTATGTTGAGGTCTTTGATTCATTTAGACTTGAGTTTTGTGCATGGCAATAGATATGGATTTATTTTCACTTTTCTACATGTTAATATCCAGTTATGCCAGCACCACTTGTTGAATATGCATTCTTTTTCCATTTTATGTTTTTTTTTTGCTTCTTTTTCAAACATCAGTTGTTCGTAGGTACGTGGATTAATATTTGGGTCTTTGGTTCAATTCCATTGGTCCTTCTGTCTGTTCTTATGCCAGTTCCAGGCTGTTTTCAGTACTGTAGCTCTGTAGTAGAGTTTGAAGTCAGGGATGGTGATGCCTCCAGAAGTTCTTTTGTTGTACAGGATTGTTTTGGCTATCCTGGGTTTTTTGTTTTGTTTTGTTTTTCCATATGAAGTTGAGTATTCTTTCGAGGTCTGTGAAGAATTTTTCTGGGCATTGCATTGATTCTGTATATTGTTTTTGTTAAGATGGCTATTTTTATTACCTTAATTCTACCTAACCAAGAGATCTTTCCATTTTCTGGTGTCTTCTTAATTTCTTTCTTCAAATATTTAAAGTTCTTGTCATACAGGTCTTCCACTTGTTTGGTTAGAGTTACTCCAAGATATTTTATGTTATTTGTGGCTATTGTGAAGGGTGATGTATCTCTGATTTCTTTCTCAACCCCTTTATTATCTGTATAAAGAAGGGCTACTGATTTTTTTGAGTTAATCTTGTATCCTGCTACATTACTGAAGTTATTCATGAGTTTTAGGAGTTCCTCGGTAGAAATTTTGGGGTCACTTAATTATACTACCATATCATTTCCAAATAGAAATTTTGGGGTCACTTAATTATACTACCGTATCATTTCCAAATAGTGAGAGTTTGACTTCTTTTCTGATTTTTATCTCCTTGATCTCCTTTTGTTGTCTTAGTATTGCTTGAGCTAGAACTTCAAGTACTATATTGAGTGGATATGGAGAGAGAGTGGACAACCTTGTCTTATTCCTGAGTTCAATGATATCACTTTAAGTTTCTCTCTATTTAGGTTGATATTGGCTGTTGTCTTGCTCTGTATTCCGTTTATTATGTTTAGGTATGTTCCTTGTATCCCTGCTCTCTCAAAGACCTTTATCATGAAGAAGTGTTGAATTTTGTCGAAGGCTTTTTCAGCAGCTACTGAGATGATCATGTGTTTTTTCCCTTTCAGTTTGTCTGTATAATGGATTAAATTGAAAGATTTTCATATGTTGAACCATTCCTACAGCTCTGGGATGAAGCCTGCTTGGTTGTGGTAGATGATTTTTCTGATGTGTTCTTGGATTCAGTTTGCCAGTATCTTATTGAATATTTTTTGTCTCAATGTTCATGCATGAGATTGGTTTGTAATTCTCTTTCTTAGTAATGTCTTTGTGTGGTTTGAGTATCAGGGTAACTGTAGTCTCGTAAAAAAGAGTTTGGCAATATTCCTTCTGTTTCTATTGTGTGGAATAATTTGAGGAGTATTGTTATTAGTTCTTTTTTGAAAATCATGTAGAATTCTGCATTGAAACCATGTGGCTCTGGACTTTTTTTGGTTAGGAAATTGTTGATGACTGTTTTTATTTCCTTAGTGGTTATAGGTCTATTTAATTTGTTTATCTGGTATTGATTTAATTTTGGTAAGTTATATTTATCCAGAAAATTGTTCATTTCCTTTAAGTTGTCCAATATTGTGGAGTATAGGTTTTTGAAGTATGACCTGATGATTCTCTGTATTTTCTCCATGTCTGTTATTATGTCCCCCTTTTCATTTCTGATTCTGTTAATTTGGATATTCTTTCTCTGCCTTTTGGTTAGTTTGGGTAAAGGTTTGTCTATTTTGTTGATTTTCTCGAAGAACCAACTCTTTGTCTCATTGATTCTTTGTGTTTTCTTTGTTTCTATTTTGTTGATTTCAGCTCTCAATCTATTTCCTGCCATCTAGTCCTCCTGGGTAAATTTGCTTTTTTTTTGTTTCGGAGCAAGAAAAAAAAACCTTAAAAAATAAAAATGTTTGGAGAATTGAGCCCCAACACTTCAGGATATTGCAGATCTGTGGTAACAAGTGCAAAGGCTATTGATACAGGAGGAGAAGATGAAATAACAGGATAAAAAGACCACCAGAAACAGAAACAAACACATATAAAACTTTGGTACATGATAAAGGCCAAATATTTGGACAAGCCTAGGAATCTAATAAACATGGCATAGCAGTGGCATTATCTACCAAGTTGACTCATGGTCTCATTGTAAAAAGCAAGAGACTAAAAAATTCAGAACATAGAAATTTGTAATACGATCTTATCCTGAGAATATATTTAAGACAAAACTTAGAACAGTAAGGAAAGGATAGGTATTAAATGCCCATGTTATACATGTGTGCTCTTCCTCCCCACTGCTCCATGCTGTACAACACACTTCATAATGTGAACATCAAGATAAAGATCAGGAGGTTCTTGCAGTGTACATGACTCACGGAAGGTTAGTATGCAGAATGTGAAACCCATCCAACCTATTTTTTCAGGAAAGCACAAAGACCCTTGTAAAACAGACAAGTATATGAATAGTTATTTCCAGA